>NC_060910.1:2959847-2987347 GCF_014805685.1 Silurus meridionalis
CACGGACTGTACAAATACAGAGGTGTAAAATGTCCACTGACCGTCAGGAAATCATATATTAATTATACAGTAATAAACAAAAAAGGTGAGGAAGAGAATAAGATAAAAGGCAAGTAGCAGGAACTAATGACCATAAACACACTGTGTACAAACAGCATAAATAATAATCTTACATTTTACCAGATGTGGATTTGATTTTCAATAGAATAAAATATCATATACAGTATATTTTTTTAAATCATGGATTCTTTCAGTGCAGCTTTTATTAAAGGAGTATAAAAAGTAATGACGTTCTTTACCTTTCAAATTAATGATGCAGAAACAAAACGCAAACACGATTTATTTTGTATCCTTTTCAGAGTATTAGATTTGTTTCAGGCAAATCCAGAAAATTACAAAAAACCCGGCTTTAGGGTCGATCAAACGTAGCTTCTTCCTTGTGAAGAAATCCAGACAAGAAATAAGAAAAAATTGTATTGTATTTATTTATTTTTGGTAAAATGTTTATATTGAGGCTCGAACGTTTCCCGGAATAAAAAAAACCCAAAGATTATTAACAACCTTTTCTGGAAAGCTTTACATTAATGCTGTTTACATCCTTTCGTTTCCCTTTTTCTTTCCTTCCAACGTTTCTTATCAGTGATCTGTGACATTAATCTTATTAACGATTTTGTACCATTCGAATAAAAAAGAACTTACACGTGTTTAATTTATTAAAAAATAGCAGTAATTTCCTGGTTGGTGTGAAGGTCATCAGGTTTCAGGATTTCATGGTGTATATAATGTGTTTCATAATAATAATAATTATTGTTGTTATTATTATAATTATTGTTATTATTATAACTATAATAATAATAATAATAATAATAATTCCCCGGGGCGATTTCCAGATAAGGAGAGATTAGTTTTATTTGTTTTGTGCCGCTGATAAGGAAAACTGAAAACTTGGCGCGTCCTGATGCAGGAATGTAAAAACGAAGAGCGAGATGGAAATGAACCAAGTGTCTGAAAGAGTTTACTCCGGGTTTGTGAAAAAGTATTCGGTCAAGGTTGTTGAATTGAGGCTCAGATGTGGAGCTCAGATGAAGACCCTCATTCAGGAAAAATGTGCCTCAATGTACACTTCCTGCACAAACTGTACAGTGAACGTCTTTATTGATTATTTTATTTTATCAGGTTTTTAATTATTGTATTAATTATTTATTTAATTTATTTATTTATTTACTTTATTTGACAGTTTTTCATAGCACAAATGTCTTGTGCATGTAACCCATGACACTTGGCATTAAAGATGATTCTGATTCTGAATCTGATTCAAATGATTCTGATTCATTCCAAAGCTCAGAGTGTGCTGTATTGTAGTGTGTGTAACAAACACATGAGCAGATGCGCTATAGAAACGTGTGCACGCTTGGAATCATCTCCATAAATAACACCATTACACCAAAAGTGATCATAAGACACCGGAAACAGCCATATTCGGTTCTTCTCCATACTTTTAGAGGCATACATTTGGAGGCACACAGACAGTAGTATCTCTAGAATGAAACTAGGAGACCCAAAACCCTGTTCCAGCACGACGCTGCCTCTTTATGAAGATGGAGTACCAGATCTCCTGCTTTAGAGCTCCGACTATGAATGTGGATGCTGTCTGGCTACTTTTCCTTCCTGTCACTTTAGCACTGGATTCACACACCTCAGTGGCACATCAACACTTTAGTGACAATCGGACTACGTTCAATTTCTGCCATGTCAATACTCATCCCTTCCTGCAAATGGGGACCAAATGTGGAATGCGACGCCCCAAAAAGCAAAAGGGTGGTGGTACAATCTGGCATGGGGTCTTAGAATGAAGCTGCATGATGAGAAGGAACTGTAGACTTCAGTGCTTCAACATGACCCCATCCTATAACTGACTTTTATACTGGTGGACCATAAAAACACACTCCTGCTGGACGGAGCGGAGCTGAAGCTGAACGGATTCCATGTGTGTGTGTGTGTGTGTGTGTGTGTGTGTGTGTGTGTGTGTGTGTGTTTGAGACCCGAACTCTTCTCGCGTGTTCAAAGTTCAAACACGTCATTAATCCATAGGTACAGATGGCAACGTTTATCTCCTGTCCCAGATGGCGTAACTTCTAATTTGCGTAGAAGCCTGTAATTAAGAGCCCGAGCGCAAAAAAGAAAAAGAAAAAGGAAGTTCGGGGATTTACTTGAAACGAGACTCCGATTACAGAAGCGAGAAGTCTGAGTTCGTGCGGTCTGCAAGTGAGCATCGCCTGCGCTCGAGTTCGAACGCGAGACACTCGACTCATAGAGTGTGTGAGAGAGAGAGAGAGAGAGAGAGGGAGAGATCTGAGAGCATGATGCAGAAGAACGCTAGAAGTCCTCAGCAGACGTCTAAGCGATGGTGCATTGTGTTTGAACGTTGCCAGATCTGCGGCTTTGGAGAGGAAAACAACCCATTGTGGACGTCCGACTGCTCGTGACCACCGAAACAAGACTCGATTTCCCCCAGCTGCGGTTCGCACAACGAGCTGTTTACGGTCTGTACTGTACACAGGGGAAAAAACGACCGATCTGTCAATCAGAACGTTGATTTGGAACGGACGACTTGCAGGAATGAGCGAGCCGATCGGCACAGGCGACCTCGCTCCATAAATCCCTGCACTTCAGCTCCGACATGATGAAATTCCGACCTCGTTTTTTTATTCCACAAGTAGTCGTCAAATAGGATTTTATTGTCTTTCAAACCATATACGGTGCAGTACACGGTGACAACGTTTCCCAAATCGAGGTGCTACAGCCAACAACATGAACAAAAAGAGCCACAGAAATACACTGAACTCCATTATAACAGCACAAAGTGCACGTGTGAAACATTTAGTGTAAAAAAAAATGACAGCATGAGACAAGGAGACAGTGGACATGGTGAGTGTCAAAAACAGCAAACACTGTACAGGAGTATAGGAGTGTAGCAGTATAGCAGTTTCTGTATAAAAAGAATAAATTAATTAATTAAAATAAATTAAATAAATACAAAAATGACAAGAAAATTTAATAAAAACAATAAATAAAACTTAAAAAAATATATGATATAATATAATATTATTATTATAATTATTATATCAAAATAATATTAATATTATAATTATAATATGATAAAATAATAGAAATAAAAAATAAAAAATTAGCATTTTTCTTAGAACAGCGCTAATGAAAATGACGTCACAATGTACCCTATATGAGCAAAAGTATTGGGACACCCGACTTTTCCCCATGCCATATGAAGTTCTTCACCAAAATTTTGAGGCACACGATTGTAGCATGAAGTTTTAACCTTCACTCATCTGTTCCAGCATGGCAGTGCTCCTGCACACAAATCCAGCTGCATGAAGATATGCTCTACATGGGCTTCAGTAGAAGATATCCTGCTCCACTCTAAACCCTGGTGAAACATCTTCCCCATATGAATCTTATGGTGAGGTGTCTCCACAACAGGTGTCACGCTATGGTATTTTTATCCCTGTGGCTCCTAAACAACGTCACACTCTCTCGCGCGCGCACGCTATGGTGCATCCTGAAGCCCACCTGAAGCATTCTGATCTTCTCCATATCTGTCACGTAAACGTTCTTAGGAGATAATAAAGCATGCACGGATTTACAACATGATACCAAAGTGCGTTCAGGTCAAAAGTTTGTGCCCCCCCCTCTGCTCTAGGTCGTTTAAAGGTGGATGCTCATCACCTGAGCGCGCGCTCGCATGGTGCATGATGGAAATGAAACACTGATGAAGGAGAATTAAAAAAAAGGAGAGGGGGATTAAAGGGAAAGAAGGAACGAGTGGACACTAAGTAACCGGACATCAAAGAGGTGCGCGTGGAAGCGTGGGTAAGTTTTGTACACGACATTTGCGTGACAACTTCACTGTGTGTGTGTGTGTGTGTGTGTGTGTGTGTGTGTGTGTGTGTTCTCCACTCACCCGTGGAGAAGTGGCCGATCACAGACGCCGTGCAGGAGAAGAATGACGAGGAGGAGAAGAAGAAGGAGAAGAAGAACAGCAGCATGGAATCCATGTGGAGATGAAGAACGGGGCAGACCGGAGATGTCCTGCTCAACAAAACAAAACAAAACAAAACAAAACAAAAAGAAACAAACTTCTGCTTCTGCCGCTCGCGCTGGAAACAAAATCTGCAAAAACCGCGTTCCCGTGCGTCGGAACCGAGGCGCGCTCGCGCACAAACGTGGTGCGCTCCCGAGGCTTCGGAGAGAAATGCCAGTGTGTGTGCTGTGAGAGTGTGTGTGTAAGAGAGAGGGAGTGTGTGAAGAAGTGTGTGAGAGAGAGAGAGAGAGAGAGAGAGAGACGCGCGCTTCTGCCGCTGCTCGTGCTGCTGTTCGTGCTGCTGTCCTTACACACACACACACACACACACACACACACACACACACACACACACACAGAGGAGGGAGGAGAAGAAAAGAAAAAGTGAAAAAAAAACGAGCGAGGATCCAATTACCCAGTCACGTGACAGGAAACCCCGGGGAGGGCGGGCAAGAGAGCAAAGGATTCACCCCGGGTACTGTATACCTGCACCGGGCACGCGCGCGCTCGGGCACGCAAGTTTCCTCTTCATCTTCATCATCTTCAACTTTAACTTCATTACCTTCTTCTTCTTCTTCTTCTTCTTTATTCTTCATCTTTAACTTCAACTTTATTACCTTCTTCTTCTTCTTCATCTTCAACTTCATGACCTTCTTCTTCATCTTCATCATCATCTCTTTCATCTTCTTCGCCTTCCTCTATTTCATCTTATGTTTTCTTCAACTATGGTTTCATCTAATTCTTCTTTTTCTTCACCTCCTTTTAACTTCTTATTTTTACCTAAAAGAAAAGTATACAGTTTTAGTGAACAACGAAGAGAAAAATCGTACAAAAAAAATCCTTTTTGTATTGTTTTCATTTTCAGGATCTTCACCTTCTACAAATTCTTCATATTCTTCTTTCTATTTTTCTACTTCTTTATTTCTATATTCTTCTTCACCTTTTTTTTTATTTAGAAGGACACTTCATAGTTTTAGTGAACAAAGAGAAACATTTTCTTTGTCGAAAAATTTATTTTCTTCTTTTCATCTTTACCTTCTTTAACTTTTTCTTCATCTTCTACTTCATCTTCCTCTTTTTCCTTAACTTTTTCTTATTTTCTTATTCTATATTTTCTACATCTTAGAAGGAAAATTCAGTTTTAGTGAACAGCAAAAAGAAAAATCATTAAAAAAAATTGTTTTTATTTATTATAACAAATAAATATTTAATAATTTATATTTTACTTATTAATAATTGAATAAATTATATTTGATAACTTGTGCTGTTGTACATGTGACAAGTAAATGAATCTGTTTTTCTACATTTTTGGGGAATTGGAGGAAACCGGGAAACCCATAGGAAACCCATGCAGATACGCAGTAAGGAAGAAAAGAAAAAAAAAAATGACCTGAAACTCACTGTGTAATATTCTGAAGTGAATCTCCAGGCCTGTGCTGCAGCTGAAGGTCCTGGAGTGAAGATGGAGTCATAAATCCTACACAGAATCCATTCACATCGATCAGCCAGAATCATTAAAACCACCCAGAGGTGAAGTGAACACTGATTATCTCATTATAATGGCGCTTGAAAAGAGAGCAGGTATATTAGAGACCATACAGGAATCAGTGTACATTCAGTTCTTGAAGCTGATGGTGTTGGAAAGCAGAAAAAATGGAAGGATGTAAAGATCCATATGACTTTGTGATGGCTAGACCACTGGGTCAGAGCATCTCCAAAACAGCAGGTCTTGTAGGGTTTTATCCCTGTACACGATGGATAGTACCTCAAAAAATGTTCTAACACTGAACCAGGAACAAGGTCAGGGAAGCCCAAAGCTCACTGATGCATGTGAGGAGCAAAAACTAGTCTATCTGGACCTAATCCCCAGCACAAACTGCTGAAAGAAAGGAATCAGAACACAGTGGACCACTGATTGCTCTGTATGGAGCTGTGTAGCTGCAGATTGGTCAGAGAGCCCATGCTGACCCCCAGTACACCACCCAATCTTCAACAATGGGCATGTGAGCACCATAACTGAACCATGCAGCAATGGGAGAAGGTGCACTTGTGTTGAATTATCATGGTTTGTTTTACATTGCAGCGACTGACATGCACAAAAAAGCGCAAAATATCGTATTATTTTTAGATTTGTATAAAACTTTCATTATTTTACAGCTTATTTATTTGACTCGACTTGTACATTTAACATCAGGACACACACCAAAATATATATATCATAATCAACACGTTGACATTAGCATAGCTTAAAGCTTACAATTATTTAAGTTACAGTAAATATTAGGGATGGGAAGATCCAGCGAATCGCATCGGTGCATCCGCAGAAAAGTTAACGATGCACTGATTTTAATAAAATGTGCATCGTATACAAGTTGGCGTTTGTTTTTTACATATCGTTTTTTACATATTTGCATCGATTTATTGAAACCGATTTATTCCTATATAAATATTAGTAGATGATCGATAATCCGTGAGCATTATTTGATATGTAAATCGATATCTCGTCGCTAAACCGTTTCTCGGACGTATCGCAACGCTACGGAGGCCAAAACGTGTCCTGAGAGTCACATAGAATAGAGATTAACATGGCAGAGGTAGAGCTGTAACTTCCTGCACACGGAACAGGATAATCATATTCAGGATATACAGGATATTTTTGCACTACAAAGGCCTGTTTGTGAAAGAGCCGTTATTTCATTTTCCATTATTGTTGTTTTTATTGCAGGACTCACAAAGCTCTTATATTCATCTAAAATCTTTGATCGGTGTTTCAGCGTGTAAGACATGTCTATAATGTCCTCTAGACAAAAGAAAAACGCAATTCTGTTTACTTCGAATTTGAGTCACGCTTCTCATTCAACACACCTTTGTAATTATTATCTTTAGTCACCTTTAAAGAGACAACAAGGCGAGGCACAAGGAAGCTTAACACACCCTATACAAGCAGAGATGACCTCCAATTGTTTATTTTTTTCCTGGCTCCTTGACTTTTGTTTTATTTGTTGGCTCCTCAGGGTATGTTCCTGCTCTTCTTGGGGTCTTCTTAGTATTTTCTTTATTCCTTGCTCTTCCTGGTATTTTCTTGGTTTTTTTGGCTCTTCTTGGTATTTTTGCTAGAGTATTCATTGGCTCTTTCCGGATATTTTCCTGGTTTCTTGGCTCTTGTTGGTATTTTTGCTAGAGTATTCATTGGCTTCTCCTAGTATGTTCCTGTTTTCTTGGGTCTTCTTGGTATTTTTGCTAGAGTATTCATTGGCTCTTCCTAGTATTTTCTGTTTTCTTGCCTCTTCTTGGTATTTTTGCTAGAGTATTTGTTGGCTCTTCCTGGTATTTTTCTGGTTTCTTGGCTCTTCTTGGTATTTTTGCTAGAGTATTTGTTGGCTCTTCCTGGTATTTTTCTGGTTTCTTGGCTCTTGTTAGTATTTTGCTAGAATATTCTTTTGCTCTTCCTGGTATTTTTCTGTTTTCTTGGCTCTTCTTGGTATTTTTGCTAGAGTATTATTTGGCTCTTCTTGGTATTTTCCTGGTTTCTTGGCTCTTTTTGGTATTTTTGCTAGAGTATTCGTTGGCTCTTGCTGGTATTTCTCTGTATCCTGGGGTCTTCATGGATTTGTAAAAGAGTATCATTTTCTCTTCCTAAGGTCTTCCAGTCAATTTCATGTTTTTTTTTTTCACTCTTCCGGGTATTTCCCTTGTTCCTGGGGTCTCTCCCGACTCCTTGACTCTTCCTGGTTCCCTTCACTGTGCTTCCTTTATCAATGTCCTTGCTCTTCCTGGTATTTTCTTGGTTTCTTGGCTCCTCCTGGTATTTTTCCTAGTGTATTCTTTGCTCTGATTAGGGTCTTCCTGATATTCTTTTCGCTTCATGGCTTTTCCTGGCATTTTCCTGGGTCATAGGGTCTCTCTGAAATTTTCTTGGTTCTTTGGCCCTCCTTAAATTTTTGCTAGAGTATCCTTGTCTCTTCCTGGTATTTTCATGGTTTCTTGACTCCTCTTGGTATTATTTTCACTAGAGTATCCTTGGCTCTTCCTGGGGACATCCTGGTATTTTCCTGGTGTCTCCTTCCTCTTTCTAAGTCTTACTGACATTTTCTTAGTTCCATAGCTCCTCCTGGTATTTTTTCTACTGTATCCTTGGTTCTTCCTGGTATTCTCCTGATGTATCATTTCCTAAATATTCATCATTCCTGGTATTTATTCTGGTGTATAATTGGCTCTTCCTGGTATTTTATTGGTTCCTTGGCTCTTCCTAGTGTTTCTGTGATGTATATGTTTTACTTCCTGCTATTTCAATAAAATCCATACCTTCAACTCACCTTATAAGAGACAAGGTCACTTTTAGTACAAGCTTAAAGAGGACCTGGAGCTTTTTAACCATTTTAATAATAAAAAAACGATTCAAAATCATCAGGGAAGATTGTCTCCCTCTGCTGGTGGGGATGAATCATGGCACGTCAAACACACTTTGACTCACCCCGGCTGTAAATAACAGCAGGCCTGCTTCTTTAGTGACCTCAGTGGCCACGGGAATGAAAATGAAATCAGCCAGAAAGCCTGAAAAGCACTGCCCAATCGCTTAGTGTAAAATAAAGAGTGACCGTGAGCTCATAAATCACTTGTGGCATTCTTCGGTGAGACGTTCGTCAGTGCCCAGAAAACCTCATTTTCACCCACCGTCATATCGAGCAAACCCGAGGCATAAGTCATTTGAAGGTTTTCCACATGGCATGATGGTATATAAATAAATACATCATATTTAAGCATGTTGTTAATTCAGGATTGATGCACAAAAAGTTTCAAAGAAAGACCATTTGGAAAAAAACAAACAAACAAACAAACAAAGACATGCAGGAAATCATGTACCTGGGGCTGGTCTGGACTTGTTTCCAGAGCTGAATCAAGCAGGATCTCTGACCTTCTGTTTCTCTACACACCCTGTCTAATGTCATACACACCATATAATTAGCATGGACAAAAAGCCTATACGTTAGTATTATCATGTCATGCTAAATGATATCGTTCTCTCCAAACGTACTTACTGTCATTCCAAACCTTAATCAACCCCTTTTAGGAATTGAATACAAGGTCCTAATCCTTCTAGATACAGTATACACACTCGGAGTTAGCTTTTATTCAAGACGGATTTCAACTGAAAATAATCTCAACCTTCTCCTGCTGTATGTAGGAAGTCCTAAAATTTTACTCACAATGTCCAGGGGTCTTGTTCTATCATTTTTTAGATAGTTTTAGCCTTTGAGAATTCTTGTCTCCTTTTTGTATTTTTCTAGATATTTATAAATATACTTTCCTGCTCATGTTTTTCTGCTAAATCTTATGATTTCCCATGATGACACCATGTTCCTGGTGTACCCTCAGCGCTTCCTGGTGGTTTTCTACTGGTGTTTTCCTTTAGGATTTTTTTCTGGAGTGTTTCCTATCCGTCAGTCTTCATGCTCTTTTTCTTATATCTTCCTAGCATTTTTTCCTCCTGTATTCTTGGCTGTTCCTGGTTTATTTTCCTACATACTTATAGAAAGACATTCCTGGTGTCTTTCTGGTTATTTTTTCAGTGTTGGTTTCTTTAAATCTGCTATTTTCCTGGTGCATCATTGGCACTTGATTGTGGAGGTGGTAGCTCAGTGGTTAAGGCTTTGGGTTACTGATCAGAAGGCCTCTTGCTAAGCTTCCACTATTGGGGCACTTGAGGTAGGCCCTTAACCCCCTGTGCTCTATATCAAGTCTTTCTTTCTTTCTTTCTTTCTTTCTTTCTTACTTTCTTTCTTTCTTTCCATCTGCCAATTCATTTGTTCGTCCATCCATTCATCCATCCATCCATCCATCCATCCATCCATCCATCCATAAATTCATCTATCTATCCATCCATCCATCCATCCATCTATACATCCATCCATCGATCCAAGTCTTTCTTTCTTTCTTTCTTTCTTTCTTTCTTTCTTTCTTTCTTTCTTTCTTTCTTTCTTTCTTTCTTTCTTTTTCTGTCCAAGTTTTCTTTGGGGTTTTTTCTGGAAGTCTGTCCATCCATCCATCCATCCAAGTCTTTCCATGTGTCTATCCATGTGTCTATCCATCTGTCCATCCATCCATCCATCCATCCATCCATCCATTTATCCATCCATCCAGGCATCTATCCATCCATCCATCCATCCATCCATCCATCCAAGTCTTTCTTTCTTTCTTTCTTTCTTTCTTTCTTTCTTTCTTTCTTTCTTTCTTTCTTTCTTTCTTTCTGTCCATCCATCTGCCAATTCATCTGTTCATCCATCTTTTCTTTCTTTCTTTCTTTCTTTCTTTCTTTCTTTCTTTCTTTCTTTCTTTCTTTCTTTCTTTCTTTCTTTCTTTCTTTCTAACCCTAACCCCCTTCATTCATTTCATTTCAGTGATCCTGTAGCTTTCTGTTCTTTGGACCTGCCTCATCCATCCTGATGCACTTCTGCATGGAGTTCTTTAAATTTTGCTACTGCTGAGAACGTTCTCTGCATGAACTGCCTAAAGATACATTTGATTACTCCGAATGTTTCCACTTAAGAACAATGAAGATGGATTTGGACTGTAATTAATAAGATTGAAATGTAGTTCTGCTACAGTTGCCATGAACAATTTTGCACTAGAATCTTCATCAAC
Source organism: Silurus meridionalis (assembly GCF_014805685.1). Classification (NCBI taxonomy): domain Eukaryota; kingdom Metazoa; phylum Chordata; class Actinopteri; order Siluriformes; family Siluridae; genus Silurus; species Silurus meridionalis. The sequence continues at coordinate 2,970,589 of NC_060910.1, forward strand.
AATGAGGGAACTGTAATGATGTTATGAACTATAATGGACATTCGGTGTCACCCAGATGAGCCTGGTTCATCTCCAGGTTTGTTCCTCATGGGTGTTTTCCTCCTTACCTTCTTCACCTCTGGCTCAGGCATCAGAAATAAACTTGTACGGACTGATTCAGGAATAAAAATTTCTACTTATTTCCGTTAACCTGTTTTGTAATAATGTTCTTTGTTAAAAGCGCTACACACACACACACACACACACACACACACACACACACAATAATAAACGCTAATTAGAGTGCGCTTATCATCTTGTCCACTCCTGTCTGTGAATCATCTGTGTGTTTTTAGGTTCAAACCTGTTTTTCTCTCAGTGGACTCTATCTCGCTCTCATTTTCCCTCTGGAAATGAAAACACACACACACACACACACACACACACACACACACACACATACACACACACACACACACACACACACACACACGTTTCTCACCGCCTTGAGGCCATCAGAACTTCTACAACAAAGCTAAAGAGATAAAAGTGAACACCCAAACCATCCCACCTGTACAGACCACCAGAAACACACACACACACCGAGCAATCCCCTTGTGCCTGTAATTACAGTGCGAGTACTGTGTTACCCAGCCAAGTGTGTGTTATTAGCTGCTCTTATCTTCTTGCAGACGAGGCTCAGATCACCTGCAGCAATCGTTCACACCTGCAACGAAGCCCTTCATCTTCTTCTTCATGCTCATCCTCTTCATCTTCCTCGCCCAAGGAGTGTGTGGGTGGAAGAGCACCTTTACACCCGAGGCACCGGGATTCCACCGGAGATACAACTGCTCACACACACACGCACACACACACACACACACACACACACACACACACACACACACACACAGCTGCCTTTTTATTTCAAGTATGCTTGTATTGGCTTTAATACAAAGATAGTCTCTTTTTATCCTAAAAACACAATTTTTTAAATCTTCACTTAGTCACGTTCTTCAGGCTGAACCTGTGGAGCTGTTTTTCAGCACTTAAAACATAAAATATTACAAAGTCATAGAGACTACAAAACAAGTGACGTGAGGCACATATTTAAACTAATAAAAGATTAGTTCTATTAAAGACAGGTTAATGTTCTGAATGATAGTAACATTTTAAACTGTTTGATTAAACCATTTTAACCGGTTTTAACAAAAGAAAAACGGTTTAAAACGGTTGAGATTTTCATTGGGAATGACGACTATGGACAGGATTAGAAACGAGTTTATTAGAAATGGACCAGCACTTGCACTGCACTATGCTCCCTCTGATGTTCAACCACTGCTCCACACTTCCTTCCATCTTTAACCACTGGACCACTGTTTCTACCGTCTTCTACCACTGAACCACTGATTCCACCATCTCCTACCACTGCTTCCATTGATTCTACCATCTTCTACCACTGCTCCACACTAATGAATGCTCTACCACTGATCCACTGATTCCACTATCTGCTACCACTGCTCCGTCCTCTACCAGTTAGCTCTAATCTAATATGAAATGGGTTTTTTTTATATATAATATATATATTTTTTATTGTCATTTTTAATTCACACCAATGTAAGTGTGATTTAAAAAAGAATAGCAACAAAAAAAATTTGATGCAGCCCACTGGTAAGTGGCGCTATGGTGAGCTATTTTTAGAAAAGGCCCGCAGGCGACTCATGTGGTTCTTGCGGGCGACCTGGTGCCCACAGTTGGTGACCCCTGCTCTATTTTCTACCACTGCACCACTCTTCCTCCATCCTTTACCACTGCACCACCCCCCAACTCCCCATCTCTACCACTGCTCCATGCTCCCTGAATGCTCTACCACGGCTCCACTGATTCCACCATCTCCTACCCCTGGACCACTGATCCCTCCATCCTCTACTACTGCACCATACTCCACCCATCCTCTACCACTGAACTATGCTCCCCCCATCCTCTATCACTGCACCACTAATCCCCAAATCACCTATCACTGCACCATGTTCCCTCCATTCTCTAACACTACACCATTAATCTGTCCATCTTCTATCATTACACTATTCTCAATGAATCCTGTCACTGCTCCACACTACATCTATCTTCAACCACTGCTCCACTGATTTCAGCATCCTCCACCACTGCTTCACTAATTTCTCCATCCTCTTAACACTGTACCACGCATCCTTACATCGTCTACTCCTGCACCATGCTCCCTCCATGCTCTACCCCTTTACCACTTATCCCTTTATCTTCTACCACTGCGCCATTAGTTACTCTATCGTCTGTACCATCCGCTCTACTCCTGCACCACACTCTCTTCATCCTCACCATGCTCTTTTCAACATGCAACACATAACCACTAATCACTAAATCTCTTATCACTACAACATGTTACCCCCATCTCTTTCACTTCACTATCCTCTGTCACTGCACCTCTTAGCCCTCCATCCTCAACCACCTCTCAACTGGTCCCCTCACCTCTCAGGGTACAAGGAATGCATGCTTTGAGACTACTCCGTTCTGGCAACAAGCTGGTGGAATGAACTTCCACTTGATGACCAAACAGAATAGTCCGACAATGTCTGAAGATCTAAATTTCTTTCAGTGGTGGGTGGTGCTGGTCTAAACACTATCAGACGCACTGACCTGCATTTACAACCTAGATTCTAATATTTGTTCCATTAAATTGTATTAATTTATTCCCAACAGTTTATTCATTTCATTTCGTAGCGTTTCTCTCGGCTGCACTGCTTCCAGTACGTGTATGTGGATGTTAGATTTTTTGTCCAATCAGATTTCAGCCTCTATGTGCTGCCATGTCAATCTAATCTGCCCAGAGCCTTCAGAATCAGTACTGCTGGACTTTTTACCTTAGAGAATAATAGCAATGGGTCTGTTTATTTAACCAATCAGATTTAATATTCTCCTCACAAAACACTGCCAGCATTTTTCCGTCCTCTGATTGGTTGATCAGAGGGAACTTATTACAGCCAAGTTCCATTTACAAAACACGTCAATACGCATTAATACATCTGAGTTAGACTTTTTTATGCCTACTGAGGAAGAGAAATTGATTTGGTCTTTGACATATTTAAAAATACATTTTGAAGAAAAGCTAGACATCGTGAGGAGGTCGGCCAACCCTGAAGCTAACTAGCTTGTCTCAGCCCAGTAAAGGGTTTGTTCACCACTTCCAGAACAGTGAATACGAGCGGTACCACTGGATTACAGCCTCTGAGGGGCGCTGCACATTATGAGTCTGCATCTCTGGTGAGTGGGTTGTTTTTAATTTAAATTGTAATGTTTTTGTCATGTTATTAGACAAATATTGGTTCTGAACTGCTCCAGATGTTGTAGGTATACAGTTGTGGTTGTAGTGTAGATGTTTGGAGTCTTAACTGGGTTTCTTGCTTTAGTAAAATGGTTTTCACCTCCATATGTGAAATACCTCTCTCTCTGTAATGCCATGTGTTGTTATATTGCGTTTTTGTATTGTATTATTGGTTTATTATTGGGATTAAGTCTTGTAAGTTCTCACTGAAGGCCCAGGTACCAAATGCACGGCCTGCCCCTGCTTTCTATAATCCCTCCCAACAGAGTTATAACCTGATGGTGTTCTCAGTCTGTGTCCTAATGAAGCAGTATTAGAAAAATTTATTGATAGAGACTTCAAAGCACTTCTGTTTGCCAAATGCAATAAATGTAAATGCTCTGTGTGTGTGTGTGTGTGTGTGTGTGTGTGTGTGTGTGTGTGTGTGTGTGTGTGTGTGTGTATCCTGGTGGCCTTGGCGATGTTCCTAAATTCAAAGAAACAAGTTTGTGATGTGATAAATGCTTGAGGGTAAAAACTCATTAAGGTTGGTGTTTGAAGCCTGTGTCGACAGCCGCTGGTCCACCCAGAGCAGAATTCCTCACATTCCCTCCTGAACACGCCACAAAACACAGTGTTGTTTTAACAATGTGAGGTTTGTGTGCGAGTGTGAGCTCATGTAGGTGTGTGTGCGTGTTTGTTTCAAATATGCAACCTCATGTCAGGTGTTAAAGCAAACAAAACCAGGTCAACTCTAATTGCCGAGCTGCTCAAAATTAAACATATTAGTGAACGAATTTATAAGAAAATCCACATAATATATTAGCTAACATTCCAAACGTTTTATTTCTATTCAATGTGTATGTGTTTGTGTGTGTGTGTGTATGTGTTTGTGTGTGTGTTGTAAGTCTGGTTGGCCATTTGAACATCATTTCGAAATGGCTGCTAGTTAGCAAATCATGGTTGTTTGCTAACTTACAAATAATCTTCTTTGATTTGGTTGACTGACATTTAAAAATGCTTGACTTTACGTCAACTCTAAAGCCAAACATGTTTCCAAACCATGCTGCTAGTTAAGATGCTGCTTAATATGTAGGCTACGGTTTGACAATGATGTTTATCTGATGTTTATCTGAAGAAAAGGAAACTCTGATCTGTACGTCTTTGTTACACTTAATTTCAAAGTAAGCACAGGAACTGAAGTAAATCCACAGGAACTGGGTGGATGAAAAATTGTTTTGTTTTTGTTTTCCTGCCTCGTTGTTTGCTCTGACTTATTAATGAGCAATGAAGCGAAGAGCCAAAGAAAACAACACAAACCTGTTATGTTGTGACAATATAAAGCAAAAATAAACGGGCAGATAGATGATCTATCTATCTATCTATCTATCTATCTATCTATCTATCTATCTATCTATCTATCTATCTATCTATCTATCTATCTATCTATCTATTTCAGAACATCCCATTTCTCATTCAGTCCCTATTTGCTGTTATAATAAGCTCCACTCTTCTGGGCAGATGTTCCACTAGATTTTGTGTAGATAAATTTATCCACAAGAGTTTTATCAAAGTCAGGTAGGTGAGGTGAGGAAGCCTGGGGTACAGCCAGGGTTGACATACAAGCTCTATAGCATGAGATCTTCCACTCCAACCCATGTAAACCTACGATCTTCATGTTTTGTTCACACTGGGAATTTTCATGCTAGAACAGGTTTGGGTCTCGTAGTTCAAGTGAAGGGAAAATTTCATGCTACAACATCTAAAGATGTCCTACCACATTTCTGTGGTAACAGTTTGGAGAAGAACCACATGTGGCTGGGAATTTTAGGTGATCCAATCATTTAGTGTGTGTTATCTAAAAATCTGTCTATATATGGAGAAAGAAGGATAATCCTACAGCATAAGAAACATGTTTCTATGTTTACAGGTGCAGTAATGGTGCACAAATGTGTCCTCTCAGGTTAGCTCAAACACGCTAGTTATTGACAACAGTGAAAACACATCGTCTCCAAAATCCTCTCAGGTTAGCTAGTTATCGTTAACAGGTTATTATGAGAAATCAGACTGGCTGATAATCTCCCTCAGAAAACTCTGACTTATATTAGCCAGTTAGCACTGAATAAAAATGTAAGTTTGTATGAAGGAAAGATCACGCTCGCGCTCTCTCTCTCTCTCTCTCGCTCTCTCTCTCTCTCTCTCTCTCTCTGTAATTTCCATGCCTTCATGATCGTACAGAAATAAAGCACTCGAATCCCCTGGATGACCTCTGTCATGCGTCATGGTTCTCGCTGGAGTAGCCGAACCCTGTCTGCTGCTGCTGCTAATATTAGAAATTGTTATTGAGCAGAACCTCAAACCTCAGAGTTCATCTGGAATCACAGCTCAACTCCCAAATACGTTTAATATTCAGCTGATCCAAATCTTCTAAAAGAGAGAGAGAGAGAGAGAGAGAGAGAGAGAGAGAGAGAGAGAGGAGGACTTTCCATATATATTCATACATTTGAATTCAATGCTAAGTGAGAGAGAGACTTCATATTTCATATATATTCAAACATCTGCAATCGATGCTAACTGTCTAATTTAAGATAAGCTAAAGATTTCTGAGGTAAATTATAATAACCTGTTCGAGATAACTAGCTAGCTAACCTAGAATATCTGAGAAGATAGTGGAAAATTGTGGAAACACCTTGTCTTTTTTATGGTGTTCCAAAGACACATACATGCTCCTTTTGTTTCTATGCAACAAACTCGATCATGTAATGATATGAAGATTGACTTTGACCAAAACAAATGTATAAATGTCCAGATGTTCCACTTTATTTTTATTGAAAAATCCTCCGTTAGCAAGAAGAACAGCTGTACACGTTCTCGGCATCCTGACACTTCATTTCTCCAAACGTTCAGCTGAAATACTTCGCGTACCTCTTGTAAAACACACCAAAGATGTTCTTCACTAGATGGAGATTTCTTTCCGACCTTGTGATCCAGTTCATCCCAGAGCAGTTCAGTAGGATTTAGGCACAGTGACTGGGCAGACTGTTTCATGATAGATATCATTCCAGATGACTGTTTGCTCTCTGAATAACTCTTACAGACTCAGATGTACACTTTGGCTCATCATTTTGCTGTATGGTGAAGTCGGTTCTATTGAGCTGCAGACCGGATGGAACTGCCTGGTGTTGAAGTATGGAATGGGAGTATCGGGATTCCTTTTACTTTCTGGAATAAGTCCCCAACCTTCCCTGTTCCAAAAACAACCCCAAAACATTAAGCTTCCACCTCCATGTTTGACAAGTTCTTCTGTTAGATACAAAAGTGTCACATTTGGACTCATCTTTCCACAGAACTATTAGCCACACTCCAGCTGGAATTGCATGGAATAGTAGCCATGTTGGTTTAGTATTTCTTTCACAATTTAACCTACATGTATAGAATGAGGCATGTTCTCCAAATATAAACAGAAATGTGTGAAGTGAAAGGTGACCAGTGTTGGACAGCAAGAAAGTAAATATAATGTGTTACTGTATTTAAGTAGCTTTTTTTGGCTTATCTGTACTTCACTGAAGTATTTCCATTTTGGGTGACATTTACTTTAACTTCACTACATTTCAAAGACAAATATCTTACTTTAGAGTCTTTTTATATAAACTGGGTTGATTAAAGAAGAGTCTTGTGCCAAAAATGATAATAGGAACATTATAGCCATAATAATAGTACTTTGAATACATTTCAAGGCAAATAATTTTGTACTTTTACTCAAGTGAACGTTTAAAGGGACACTTTTACTTTTACTGTCATATTTTAGCCATACATGTTTCCCTCAACTACATGGTTTGTGTACCACTGAATGTGACATTGTTACATGTATTTCAATCAAAACCTACTGTTATTGCTTGAGGTGACAATTTGTTGAAAATGTATATCATTCAATTACAGAATTTGTTGCATATAAACAAAAGGAACATGCAGGTGTCTTTTAAAAACTTTCTATCCATCCATCCATCCATCCATCCATCCATCCATCCATCCATCCATTCATCCATCCATCCATCCAACCATCCACCTACATATTCATCTATACATAAATACATCAATACATCCATTAATCTAGAATGACTACCCTTCCATCCATCTATCAAATCTAGCCTAACTACCCATCCATCCATCCATTCATCCATCCATCCATCCATCCACCTACCCATCATTCCATCCATTTATTTATCCATCCATCCATCTATCCATCCATCTAGCCCATCTACCATCCACCTACATATCCATATGTACATACATAAATACATACATACATAAATACATACATCTATTTATCTAGAATACAACCCTTCCATCCATCCATCCATCCATCCATCCATCTATCTAGCCCATCTACAATCCACCTACATATCCATCTATACATAAATACATTGATACATCCATTAATCTAGAATAACTACCCTTCTCTCCATTCATCAAATCTAGCCTAACTACCTATCCATCCATCCATCCATCCATCCATCCATCCATCCATCCATCCATCCATCCATCCATCCATTTATCTATCCATCCATCCATCAATCCATTTATCTATCCATCCATGCATCTAACCCGAGAATATTTCTGTCATTCTCAATTTTGTATGATATAAAGACGAGGGCAGCCTCACACAGGTTATTGATATTACAGTTATTTCATGGTAAAATATTTTCAACATGTCACATGTATAACCTTAATATAAAGTTATTTAGAATAAATATCAGTGTTTTCATGATTTGATTTTGGGAAATGGATCCCATCCTCTTCGAACACTGAGGCGTAGGAGAGCCTGGTTGTTTTGGGAAAACACCCATCCTGTCTGTGGTAAAAAGCCATAAATCAAAAAGATGCGAGGAATAAACGAAACTTCAGCCAAAGACAATTTTGGTGAAGAAGCTGGAAAAAGAAAAAGTAGTTCTGGAGAGAAAAAAAGCTATAATTTCAATCTGAAGCATCTGTAACATCTGTAGCCTGGAAGATGTCGTTAGTGTGGGTTGGAATAAATGATGACGCTTTGTGTGTGTGTGTGTGTGTGTGTGTGTGTGTGTGTGTGTGTGTGTGTGTTTGGCTGGTGTGCTCTGTATGATGTAATCTTGTCACTGTTGTTTGAAAGCGAACAGTACAGTAGCTGATGGAAACACAAACACGCGTTCATACTCTGGTTTTACATTTGTAAAACATCTGGATGGAATGATAACTGAAGGGTGAAAGAGAGAGTGAGAGACTGACAAAGAGAGAGAGAGATAATAAGATAGAAAGCAAGTATTAGAAAGAGTGGAAATTAGGAAAAATGGAGAGAAAGAGAAACAGGAAAAAAATAGAGAGATGTTTTGCCAATATTATGTGTAAACAATCATCCCAACGATGTACTTTGAAATTAACGAGAGAGAGAAGAGAAAGAGTAGGAGAAAAGTGCGAGAAAAAGAGAGAGAGACAGAAGAGAGTGCAAGAGAGAGAAAGAGAGAAAGTGAGAAAGAGATCGAGAGACAGGAGAGAGAATGAGAGAAACCATGAGAGAGACAGGAGAGAGTGAGTGAAACAGAGAGTCCTGCTGTGCTTCTCAGCCAGAAGCTCTTGGTCTATTGTGGAAACCACAGAAGGTTCGTGACTCTGCCAACAGCTATTTACTCCATTTTCCTCCATTACAGAGGAACACGAGCGCTCGTGTGAAGCTGCACTCTGAAAGACTGAACCCACGACCGAACGAAACCAGAGAGGACGGACAGATGGGGTCGGATGAAAGAAAACCAAATCCGAAAATTGTTTGCAGGACAAATGATGTGGTACAAAGGCTAAGGTCATACCATCACTCAAACCACACCAAAGAGGGGCAGATAGTAGCTTTCGGCTACACGTTTCCCTTTTTTTCTAAGAAATCATTTGCCAGAACACATGTACAGTGTGTGTTTTAATGCAAATGGACTCAATCAGAAAATGATCCAGGATATGTTCTAGGAACTGGTGGCTCACATACAATGGATATTTGATCATAAGGCCATGAGTTTAAACCCCAGCATAACCAAGCTGCCACTGCTGGGCCCCTGAGGAAGGCCCTTAACCTCTTAACTGTTTATTTTTACTAATCTGTTACTGACTGGGTGTGGTATCATTAATTTTACTGTCTTAACTCAGGCCACCAGAATGAAGTACGTGTTGCTTAAACTGCTGTTTAACCAATCAGATTTCAGGTTTGCAAATTCAGGGCGTTCTGGCAGGCGTCCAATAACATCTGCATTCTCAGGGTCAGAGTGTGCACTTGTCAGAGCTCACAAACCACATCTGTAGCAAACTGCACAAGATCAAATATTAAAAAATATGAGAATAGATTTAATAGCTGGTTTTTTATTCCACAACGACTGACAGAGGAGAAGAAATTGATTTGGTCACCTATACACTTAAAAGGACATTTATCAGAAGGACTTTCAAGAAAAGCTGGACAATGTGAGGTCCACTTTTGATAGATACTGACCACTGCAGACCAGAAACACTCCACAAGAGCTGCAGATTTGGAGATGGTCTGACCCCGTCGTCCAGACATCACAATTTGGCCCTTGTCAAACTCACTCAAGTCCATACACTTGCCCATTTTTTCTGCTTCTAACACATGAAGACAAAATGTCTAATAAATATCTCCACCCACTAACAGGTGCAATGATGAAGAGAAAATCAGTATATTGACTTCACCTGTCATAATGTTACGCCTGATCAGTGTAAAGTCATCTCCAGCACATCCTAAAGATTCTCAATAGGGTTAAGGTCTAGACTCTGTGGTGGCCAATCCATGTGTGGAAATGAAGTCTTATGTTTCCTGAACCACTATTTCACATTTTTTTTTCAACATCTTGCCCATGCTATTAGAGTATGTTCTGGTAGTCAGCTGACCTCATTTTTTGGGTACATAATGTTGCAAAACTAGACGTGACCAACTGAAGCAACCTCAGATCATAACACTGCCCCCACCATCTTGTAGGCAATAAGCATGATAAGTGCATCCCCTTAAACCAATTCTTTCCTTACCCTGATGCACTGATTACTCTGTAACATCGTAAATCTGGACTCCATAGACCACATGACCTTTTTCCATTGTTCCAAAGTAAAAAAATGTTGCTTACTACCAAATCAAAGCCTTTTTTCGGAATAGCGTCACTGATCAGCATTTGACTTTAGGCTACACAGATGTTTAATCTGGATCCCTCGAGTTTCCTTTTCATTGCGTGTTTGGAAATGCTCTTGCTTTTGATATTAAAAATAATCTACATAAAGTTCTACTGTGGTTTTTGTACGATTTTACCAAACATTCAGGTGATCTCTGAACACAAACATTCAAGATTTTCCAACGTTCACTAGATGACGTTCACTACAGTCCCTCCAGGTTTAATAAAGCGCTAGACACTTCTTCACCCACATGAAGTAGTTTCAGCAATGTCCTGGATGCAGGCCAACAATTTGACCCATCTGAAACAGAGCAGCATCTGTTCCATGACCACGGGACACGTCTCCTGATTTGGCTGGATAAGAAATGAGAAGCTTGCAGCTGAAAAATATTCATCGCTGGACTAATTGTCCAATGAATCTGGATCCAGGTGGGGACTTTTTTTTTGCCCAGATGTACACGATATCAGCAAAAGTTTGCGGACACCCCGTCATAAGTTTGGTATGTGATTTTTGAGCATCGATTCCACATTTAGTCCTAATTTACCCTAATATTTTCCTTCACTCTTCTGGTAAGATGTTTCACTAGATTTTGTGGAGATTTGTGGAGATTCATTCAGCCACAAGGGTGTTAGTAAAGTCAGGTACTGATGTAGGTGAGGTGACGAGGCCTGGGGTGCAGTCAGCATTCACATTTATTGTTCAGTTCTGTTGGAGCTCTATAGCATGAGATCTTCCAGTTCAACCCATGTAGAGTATATATTCTTGGAGATTGCTTTGTGCATTGCCATGCTGGAACAAGTTTGGTCTCTAGAAAAAGTCATGCTAATGATAACAGTTTGGGAAAGAACCACACATGGCTGGGTGTCCCAATACTTTTGTCTGTATATTGTATAAAGCAGCTCACAACTTCCTGAAAGGTTCTTTAGGGAACCCAAAAAGGTTCTTCTACACTCTTACAAATAAACGTCCATAAATGGTTCTTCACTGCAAACTAAAACCTTTTTGACTTTCTCTGGTACATTTATTTTAAGAGTGTATATTCACACACTTTTGTTCGAGCGCTGAACTGTATCACTCCTTTGTTTTGTTTTTTTTTCCTCCACATTTCTCAGTGCTAACTGTGCTTGAAGTTGACATGTGATCTCTGGCTTCTTTAATTCAATTAAGGCCTTATCTTATCCCTGCGCTTCCCCATCACGCTCTCAACCCCGGCGCGTCTCGGCTGCCAACACAAACACGTCTCCTCTCAGAAGCCGGCCGGTGAAATCTGTGCACTTAACACCAGTCACGCTCCAGCTCTCAGCCACAAAGCCTTCGCCTTTCGCTTTGATCCTCGCCTGGGATTTGTGACACGCGTTCAAATACAAACCCGTACGCCTCGTAGGCCTCGTCCTGCTTCGATACGTGTAATAATCTCCAGTAAACACATTAAGCCTCGGTATGCGATGGCGGTGGGGACGTGAGCACCGATCGACCTGACTGATGTGGCTTCTTCCCAGAATCCCCCAGAAAATAAACCTACTCGACTTTTTCCCCACTCTCTCTCTCTCTCTCTCTCTCTCTCTCTCTCTCTCTCTCTTCTCTCTCTCTCTCTTTTCGTGCCCCTGCGAGTAACAGCACCGGCCTCGAAGACGATTACGCCTTAATGGGCCGCTTAAAGAACAAAGTCACCTTTAACTCCGGGGTTTTCCTCGTCGTCTTTCATCCCTGGTGCGAGCGAGACATCTCGAGCTGCACGTCTGATCTGAAATACGTGGATTTGCAGATACGAACAAAAGTTTGTGGACACCTGACCATAAGATTTGCATGCACTTCTTGAGCATTCCACATTTACTGTTATAATAACCTCCACTCTTCTGGGAAGATGTTCCACCAGATTAGAATTGTTGCTCTACACAAAGATGCTGAGTCTATAAGATCAGTACCACCCTGAAACTGAGTTACAGTACATTGGTCAGGGTCATACAGAGGTTTTGTAACAAGAGGTTCCACTCGGAACAGGACTCGCAAGGGTCCATCAGAGAAGTCGAGTCCTCGTGCTGTGTGTCAGGTGCAGAAGCTGCTTCAAAAACAGACGCATGAGTGCTGCAGCATTGCTTTAGAGGTTGCTGAAGCAGAAGATCTGCTCGTCAGCGCTCAGACCATACGCCACACGCTGCAACAAGTCTGCAGGCAGTCGTCCCAGAAGGAACCTCTTCTGAAGCTGCTCACAAGAAAACCCTCAGTTTGCTGAAGAACAACCTGTCCAAGAGCATGAATTACTGGAACCATGTCCTGTGGTCTAATGAGATTAAGATAAACTTGCTCTTAAAGCAGTGATAGATATCAGTGGTGCTCACACAAAATATTGACACTATCTATCTATCTATCTATCTATCTATCTATCTATCTATCTATCTATCTATCTATCTATCTATCTATCTATCTATCCATCCATCCATCCATCCATCCATCCATCCATCCATCCATCTATGGTGGACACCTGACCATAAGTTTACACAACATCCCATTCCACTTTTAGTCTCCATTTGCTCTTATAATAAGCTCCACTCTTCTGGGAAGATGTTCCACTAGATTTAGTGAAGATTTATGTGAGATTCAACCACAAGGGTGTTAATAAAGTCAGGAACTGATAGTGTAGGTGAGGTGAGGAGGCCTGGGGGTGCAGACAGCATTCACATTTAGCGTTCGAAAAGATTGGAGCTCTATAGGAGATCTTCCACATCTTTCAAATCATGAAAAGCAGATAGAGCTAACAATTGTCAGGTTTGGGTCTCCTAGTTCCAGTGAAGAGGAAATTTTATGCCACGGGATCCAAAGACCTTCTATACAATCGTGTCGTAAATCAGTTTGAAGAAGATCTACCAATCCGGCCATTTCATTTCGCTATTAACTGTAGAGTTTAGAGACGTGTCATTAACCTCTCGAACCTCAGAACGGGTGAGACCCAGATGCTGGGCTTTAACACAACAACCTGCTTCATGTGTGTGTTTGGTGTGTGTGTGTGTGTGTGTGTGTGTGTGTGTGTAAGTGTGTGTAAGATCTCAAGGTTTGAGCAGATAAGCGAGTGTGTGAGGGGGAATTTTTCCTCTGCAGGCCGAAACAGCGACACTAATTACAGCTGAGCCGCTCGGATTGCTCACACAGAGAGATGAAACACTCCTCCATCATCCCTCACTCAGCACAAAGCTGGACTCAGCTCACTGATCTGCTCTCGATCCAAACACACACTCACACACTCAGACTTAGGTTCAGACACACACACACACACACACACACACACACACACACACACACACAAAAGCGCTTGACATCAGGACTTGCGTTAAAACAGCAGATGAAAGGTCGGTAATCTTGTGTACATACACACTCCTCCGTCTCGGCACACTAATGGAGCGTCAGGACGATAAAAAACACGAGAAACATCTGGGAGAGGGAATTCACACACACACACACACACACACACACACACACACACACACACACACACACTGTTTTGCTTAGCTAATAGATACAAGATTGCACAGCTGGCAGCAGTAAACCAACTTCACCCTGCTCTCTCTCTCTCTCTCTCTCTCTCTCTCTCTCTCTCTCTCACTCTCTCTCACTCTCTCTCGCTCTTTATTTTATCATTCTTCTCATTGCTTATTCTTCTGTCTTCTCAATCCATCCATATTCTATTATTCTTTCTCCCCTGCCCTTACCACACCATCCTTCTCCTCTTTTTAAAATCTTTTCAACTCCACCTGCCTCTATTCTCTCTTCTCTTTCTCTCCCTTTTTCTACCTTCAGTTGCTCCTTCCTTCTCCCATACAACGTCTCCTATTTTCCCTTCTTTCTATCCTTTTTCCCTTGTTATCCGCTCTTATTTTCTCCATTCTCTATTTCCTCCACTTTCTAATCATCTTTCAATCTCTCATTTCTTTTCTCCTTATTTCTTGGTCCATCCACGTTTTCCTGTCCCTGCCCTGTCCTAATCCTCGTTCACCCCTATCTGTTTCTGTGTCCACTTTTCTCTCTTCCTCCATCATTCGTTCTTTTACCACATTTAATTGCGCCCCCTTCCCCTCTTTTCTCCCAGTCTGTTTTTTCTCCCTCTTTTCCTCCTCTATATCAATTTGTTTTCTCTTTCATTTCTTATTTCTTGTCCTCATTCTCATTTTACCCTCTTTTATCTCTTTCTATTTCCTTCTACCCTTTAATTTATTTCTCTACATTCACAGTGTCCCAATGCTAGGAAGAGTCAGTTCCTCTTTATCTTTCCTCCTCTTGCTCGAGCTCTTTTTCTCTTCCCTTTTTTTTTGAGGGTTTTTTCCTCTTTTCCTCATGTGAGCTTCAATCTCTCACTCTGTAGTATTCTTCTTTATCTCTCCATCATTCTTGATCGCTCTCTTCTTTGCTGAATTCCTTCCTTTTTTTTTTCATATCCGCTTTTTGGACTCGTCTCTGTTCCTTTTTTTCTTTCCATGTTCAAGATGTCAAAGTATTTCAAGATGTACAAACAAACAAAAACAAACTACTTCACTCATTTAATCACTCACTCGTACACTATATGGACAAATGTTTTGTGGACACCTGACCATTAGATCGCTATTTTGGAGCATCTCATTCCACTTTTAGTCTCCATTTGCTCTTATAATAAGCTCCACTCTTCTGGGAAGATGTTACACTAGATTTTGTGGAAATTCATTTAGCCACATGGGTTTTAGTAAAGTCAGGATCTGATGAAGGTTGAGGAGGTGTGGAGGTCTGAGGTGCAGTGTTCACATTCATGTTCAGTAATGTTGTAATTCTTTAGCAGGAGATCTTCCACTCCAACACATAAAAAGAATATCTTCATCATCATGGAGCTGGCTTTGTGCACAGGGACACTGTCATGCTGGAACAGGTTTGGGTCTCCAAGTGAAGAGAAAAAGAGGATCCAGGTCATTTATTTAAAATGAAATGTTTCACTCAATTGAGCAGCAATCTTTCACTTTGTAGTATCCTTCTTTATCTCTAGATCATTTTTGATTGTGCTCTTCTTTGCTGAATTCCTTCCTTTTTTTCTTTCTTATCCTCTTTTTGGACTCGTCTCTTTTCTCTGTGACTTCCAATGTTCAGGATGTTAAACTGAAGTAATCATAATCTCACAATATCCAATATGATCAATGAGCTAAAATCTACAATATTTCCAATCCAACATTCCAATTCTAATCTGGATGTCAGAGGGAATTTCACCGGTGGACTTTTCTGTGAAACAAATGTCCAATTCCGAGCCATTTATATAAATATGTTATGAGCGAGAGCAACATCTTCCGAGATCAAGGAAATCTAGTAGAACACTGGGTTCGGGAGGTGGTAGGTCAGTGGTCAAGGCGTTGGACTTTGGATCCTGAAGGTAATGAGTTCAAATCCCAGCCTCTCCATTCAATGCCATTCCTTAATCCCACAACTGCTAAATTTTATGAATGAGATAAATGTAAGGTGCTCTGGATAATGCTGAATGCCATAAATGTAAGGCAGGGGTGGGGTGGGGTGGGGCGGGGCGGGGCACGGTGAAGAAGAGAGCATCCTTCCATTACCTGTTGCTTTTGAAAAGCACCTTGTGATCCATTTGAACTTCTCTATATGAAGCCAGAATGTTGGATGAAGCCACTGATGGATGATGTGCTGATGATTAATCAGTTATTTTACATCCGGGTTGTTCAAGAGTCCCACAAACACAAATAACATCATGAAACTATAAATGAGGCAAATTTTCATGATTTGACATTTTGAGCAAAAGTTTTTTAGATATATTTCTGAAGATCATAATTCCTGTTTTGTTTATACATTTTATTTAAAAAATATTAATGAACACAACACCTACATCAGTGCATTAAATCAATTTGCTGAACCCGATTCTGAATACAAGAAACGTTCCTGAATAAATACTGAACACAGGACATTACTACACATGTTTAATATTCATCAGTCTTTTCATCCTCAAAGTATTCTGTCCATTCATGATTATTATTTCATACAAAACATTTGATTATATCCTCCAGACACAATCTTATACTACTGAGGTCAGCCCTGATAGAAAACATGCCACATGGGTGTCAGTGCTGACAATGAAATCTTCAAGGAAACAAACTGATCTTGTGCACAGTTGCGTTGTGGCACGTTCAGATCTCACGTTGAACTGAAGGAGTCAGTGCAGTGGCTGAGGAGCTTCATAGATTGGAAGAGTTGTTTTGATAAACATTGTTTTCTGTCTTCTCAATTCTTTCT
>NC_060910.1:2992347-2997347 GCF_014805685.1 Silurus meridionalis
AAAAAAAAAACAAGTAAACAAATTTTGACTTAAATAAATAGATAAGCAAACAAACACAAACAAGACAGCAAGCAAATCACTAAACAACTAAACAAAAAAAGCAAATAAATATAAATAAAAATAAAAATAAAATATCTTATAAATATAAGATAGATAGATAGATAGATAGATAGATAGATAGATAGATAGAAAGAAAGAAAGAAAGAAAGAAAGAAAGAAGAAAGAAAGAAAGAAAGAAAGAAAAAAAGAGAGCGATAGATAGATAGATAGATAGATAGATAGATAGATAGATAGATAGATAGATAGATAGATAGATAGAAAGAAAGAAAGAAAGAAAGAAAGAAAGAAAGAAAAAGAGAGATAGATAGATAGATAGATAGATAGATAGATAGATAGATAGATAGATAGATAGATAGATAGATAGATAGATAGATAGAAAAAGAGAGAGCGATAGATAGATAGATAGATAGATAGATAGATAGATAGATAGATAGATAGATAGATAGAAAAAGAGAGCGATAGATAGATAGATAGATAGATAGATAGATAGATAGATAGATAGATAGATAGATAGATAGATAGATAGATAGATAGATAGATAGATAGAAAAAGAGAATGATAGATAGATAGATAGATAGATAGATGATAGATAGATAGATAGATAGATAGATAGATAGATAGATAGATAGATAGAAAAGAGAGAGTGATAGATAGATAGATAGATAGATAGATAGATAGATAGATAGATAGATAGATAGATAGATAGATAGATAGATAGATAGATAGATAGATAGATAGATAATTTATATTAATAGAGGTGAAGAAATGGTGAAATAAATCAGAGGGAAGTTCTTGCACATTATAATTAAAGCCCTGAAGAAGCTTTGTTGGGGCGTCTCTCACTCTACTCTAACATACTTCATCATGTGCAGAGATTAACTGCAGGTTTCCTGTCAGACGCTGCAGGTGTGGGTCCTGCGTATCACATTTTATAAGTCCAGGTGAGTTTTATGACTTTCACCCACAGGCTTGGACCCTTTTATGTCATATTTATATCTCTTTATCACTTAGTGAGACTCGATCGCTCTGATCCAGCCCGAGAGGAGTGAGATTAATGATGACTGCCGCCG
This sequence comes from Silurus meridionalis, assembly GCF_014805685.1. Taxonomy (NCBI): domain Eukaryota; kingdom Metazoa; phylum Chordata; class Actinopteri; order Siluriformes; family Siluridae; genus Silurus; species Silurus meridionalis. Next base: position 2,993,478 of record NC_060910.1, read on the forward strand.
GGACGTCGCCGTCTAAACTGTCCCTTTAAATGCACAAAGGACCCCTTTAACCCCTTGACTGTATTACTGTATTACTGTACTGCTCTTAACGAGGGCATATGATGATATTAATGCTGATTTGGAACACACACACACAACGCTCTCACACATATCATCACATAGACTTACTCACTCACACACCATCACATGCTTTCACACAGTCACATTTTCTCACACTTTTACACAGATAAACACTTACTCACACACATATATACACACCTATGCATATGTATGCGAGTTGGGAGGAAACTAGAAAACCCAGAGGAAACCCTCGAAACACAATTCCAATGTATGTCAATGCAAATTTAGTGAAACTAGTGAATGAGTGTGTAATTAAAACATAAAACAGCCACTCACTTACTCTCACACACACACACACACACACACACACACACACGTATTGGACATGTTCACAGATATAAACTCACAGTGAAATATTGGGTCAAAATATGGCACTAGCTCACCTCTTCTGTTTCCGGTTGTAGAAGACGATCGCGATCACCATGACAACCAGGGTGAGAACGGCACCGACGCTACCCAACACGATTCCCAAAATGTCATCTACGGAAAAAAAAAAAATATATATATATATATATATATATATATATATATATATATATATATATATATATATATATATATATACAGTATGTTAGAGAAATTATTAAAAATGCAAATCAAAAACTAATCAAAAAGCAAATAAATAAATAAATGAGTAAAAAAAAAAGATTTATATATATATATATACCAATTTCCCCACAGGATTAATAAGTACTTTATCTATTTATTAAACCTAAAATATAAACACTGTATGCTGCTTATAATCCACCTGCACTTTGGCTAAATATCCACATCATGCTAACACAATAGCAGTTAGCTAATGTTAGCATAAACCCTCACCAACATTTTAGTCCTTGTTTGTTCTCGAATGTGAGGCAAAAATTCAAGCATTTTCTTTAAAAAAAAAAATTTGTAATGGTGCATATAAGGGCACTGGTTGCAACACAGGCACTGTCACCACCCTGCTCCCTTTTTCCTGTCATCCATACTCTCTCTTTCTCCCTCATGCTTTTATCTGACCCTCAGATTTCCCTCTTTTCCCCTCTCTTGATGGAGGAATGCCTGCACGTGACACACCGATGCGGGAAAGTGTTCTGGAGCAGCAGCTTTTTCACCCTGAACGCGAATGGATGTGGGCTTTAGAGAGAGAAAGAGTAAAAAAAAAAAAGAGAGAAAGAGAGAAAGAGGCTAAGAGCCCATATCCCGCTACAATAATCGACTTCTCCACTCTGCTTCCAGCCCGTGTGAATGAAGATTATTTACAGTACTAAAGAAGAGAAAGTGTTCAAACAGATTACAATAAAAATCTATTCCTCTGCAGCTCACGCAGGAGCAGAACCAAACGCTTGCATTCACACTGATGCCATTCTTCAGGTGCTTTTATCCAAAACGACTTGTTTTGAAGTCTCTATCTATAAAACCTCATGATTCTGGTCCGTTCATCAGACAAGAACTCTTGTGAAACCACTCGCTGCAGATCAGGAGGGTTCCACATCAACAACCTAAAGATCTGTGGAGGGTTCAACTGAACCATGAAGATGGATTTGGGCTGTAATTAATATAAGCAGTTTTGCACTCATGTCCATTAGTGAACAGCTGATCAACAACCTCAACCATGATGGAACTCATGAATAGAGAGATTCGGTGTCAGAAGAGGACAGGTTCCCTTTTTAGTCTGGTAATTTATGACACTAAAATTGAGTTTGCTAACTATTTATTTCCGCTTAATTATTACATTTAATGATCTGAGAGGGTGGTAGCTTAGTGTACAAGGTTGTTAAGGATCTGGGTTACACGCTTGGGCCCTTAAACAAGGCCCTTAACCATCTGTCCTACAGGGGGTGCTCTAACATTTATATAACAATAAGGTTGCTTAATAATCAATATTTCTCTCCCAATCAACCCTCTTCTCTCCGTCTCCGCCAAGTTAAATATGGGGTTCTCTTTGATTGGAGGCCACTCTGTGCACTCGGCCTGTGTATCTATGAGATTACAGACCAACACGGGAGCCTCAAGAGTGGATTTGGACTGTATTTTTTATGTCAACAATCAGCTTCAATGGCTCAAGACCACAGGTAGCTTTTAATCGCCTCTGACTGCACACCTCAACAATGATGGAAATATACTGAACGGACATTCGGTGCCACCCAGATGAGGATGGGCTCCTTTTTGAGTCTGGTTGCTCTCAAGGTTTCTTCCTCACACCATCTCAGGAAGTTTTTCCTCCAAAGTCACCACTGGCTCACTCATTAGGGACAAATTTACAATTATAAGGAACAAACTTATACATAGTTTTCTTCTTCTTTCGGCATCTGCCTCTTTCACCCAAACTACCTGCATGTCTTTCCTCACCACATCCATAAACCTCCTCCTTGGTCTTCCTCTTTTTCTCCTTCCTGGCGGCTCCATCCTCAGCATTCTTCTACCAATATACCCCATGTCACTCCTCTGAACATGTCCAAACCATCTCAATTTTGCCTCCCTCACCTTGTCTCCAAAACGTCCTACATGCCTTGTGTCCCTCTAATAAACTCATTTCTAAACCTGTCCATCGTCGTCACTCCCAAAGCTGCTTTGAAACATTGTCCATTGTTTAAAGCGCTCTACAAATAAAAACTCAACCGAAGAACTGTATTATAATATGGATGTTATAACAGTTTAGAGTTAAGAAGCAGCTCGGTGCAGCAGGGATTTGAAATCGCAACCATCTGGTTGAACGTCCAACTTCATGTTACTTTTATTGCATACTGAGAGATGGAGGGACTTTACCACTGGTAAAGAATGGAGGGGTCAGTCCACAAACACTTTACCAAAAGGTTAGTATGTGTTTCTTTTCATTTAGTCTCCTGAAATAATAATCTCCACTCTTCTGAGAAGACGTTTCACTAAATTTTGTGGAGATTCATCAGCCACAAGGGTGTTAGTAAAGTCAGGAAGTGATGTAGGTAAAGTGAGGAGGCCTGGGGTGCAGTCAGCATTCACATTCATCCCAGAGGTGTTCAATAGGGTCTATAGCAGTAGATCTTCCACACACTTCCAAAACATGTTAAGCACATCTGCATGGAGCTGACGTTATGTACAGGGGCAATATCATGCTGGAACAGGTTTGGGGGGCTCCTAGTTGAGATGAAGGGAAAATATCATGCTACAGCAACCAAAGACATCATATGTAATTGTGGCAACAGTTTGGGAAAGAACCACAGATGAGTCAGATGTCCCAATTGTTTTGTCCATGTAGTGTATCTGGCATTATGGGATATGCAGGATTTTTCCTCAATCGCTTAGATAAAAGAAAAGACAACAAAGAAGCTACGAAAGACAAAGAGAGCCGGAAGGAGAGGCAACAAGTTGTCTTCGGACCTGTTAGTGTCCTTTTCTTCTGAATAGATCCGTTTCTAAATCCTTAAATCCCTGAGAATCGACTTCACCTTTCTTCCACTCAGAACGTTAATCGGTAAACTCCTACGGAACAGAAGCTCGGGTTCATTCATCACTGACGCTGAGAGAAAGGAGACAAAAGGTGTATAGGAAAGAAGGAAAAGTCTTTAAGGTAAAACGCAGTGTACAACAGAAGTCTTGCTTTTGAAGTCGCATCAATTGGGAAGAAACGTTCGCAGTAATGTTGACGCCTCCGTATCGATGTCATAATATACACTTTCTATAACAGCAGCTTTGTCAGGAGTGAATTAACTCATGTCAGGAAATATTTCCCTCCAGTAGAGTGAGGCTAGCCGGAGTTTCCACCTAGCTAGGCAGCATTCGTAGATCAGA
>NC_060910.1:2999847-3044847 GCF_014805685.1 Silurus meridionalis
ATAGATAAAAAGAGCATGTGATGAGATAGATAGATAGATAGATAGATAGATAGATAGATAGATAGATAGATAGATAGATAGATAGATAGATAGATAGATAGATAGATAGCTGATTGGCGTATATACTGTACGTGTAATCCGTATCATACTGTATTTGGTCAATTCTAAAGTAAATAAATAAATAAATAAACAATAAAAAATTCAATAAAAACTTTTTCTCAACAATATCGAGATTTCCAGTCCTGATTTTTTTTCCTTCACTTCCCTCTAAAAACACGGCAAAGGTCAGGGGCAATGAACCAAGTTTTCGCTAAGCATCTTCATGTGTTTGATGGAAAAGCTCCAGATCTGATTCAGGACAGAATCGTCCTGTAGATGTATATCACTAAGGAAGTGTGTGTGTGTGTTTGGTTCTGCTCTAATGACGCTAAAGAACTCAGGGGTTATAGAACATGAACAAAAACCAAAAAAAAAAGGAACCAGGTCACCGGAGCAGGAGGAGATAACCAGAAGCAGGAACATGGCGATAAAAAACGATGAGTATAACATCAGAATAACAGCCTGCAGACATTTGTTGAGAAACTTTCATGGAGGCACATCAGCTATTAGTTAAGATCCATCGGAGGAACATCTGATTCGAGTTATTAAGAAAGCCCAGGGCCGCCCCAGGTGTGCTGGCAGTGGAATTTTGTGAATACACGGGTGGACTGACTGGTAGCAAAGACTGCAAAATACCTCGTTGCCTCAAAAATGACGGTTTCACGGATCTGTAATTGGAGAATCTTTTTAACAGGGGAAATTTGGTTAAAAGAAAGAAATCAATCTGAAGATAGGAAATGTAGCAGTCTGCTGACTCGAGGTCGTCTTGATTTGATTTGTTTATATTGACTGGGACTTTTCTCCCAGTATGCATTTGTACTTGGATTTGTCCCAGTCTTGGTCTTGCCAAATAAGGTCAGGAAAAAATACATTTTTTAAATTTGGAATGCACAATGTTTAGCAAAAAGTATTCGGCCATGTTTACTAGGGATGGTCAGATTCATTGATTTGTAACGGCGCGTCGATTAGAAAAGTGCGCATCGGATAAAAGTTGGCGTTTGTATCACGATGCATCGTTTTGAACGTACTTGCATGGGGAAAAAAATGAAATTTAAATTTCAGTTATCAGTAGATTAGAAAGTGACCAATAGTTTATACGTGGATTGATGTTTCTCAAATAGTTTTCTCAACACTTTACTAAATTTACGATTTGCTGTCTGTTTGAACGAGAGAAATAAACGCGAAGTATCTGTTCCATATTTGATTCCATGGCATCGTATCGCACTGGATCACGTTGTGTTGAATGGAATGGAAATCGGATCAGGAATAACAGGAGGTGAATCGTATCGCAACGCTCCGGTAGCTGCTTCGTATGGATCTTCAATGTATCGTATCATTGGCTGTGCTTTGAGATGCGAATCACAACGGATTTGTTGTTTTCAGACATTTCGGTGTGGATGAGCAACTTTTGGGAAATGATTATAAACGAGCGGTTTTTAGACAAAAGCGTCGTTTTCGAGTTTTTCCGGATTAGCCTTGTTTTTCTAGAATCTAGCGTTTGTAAAATCTCCTGGCTTCATCTCTTCAGTCCTGATCTTCAACTTAGCAATAAAAGCTCTTGACTACAGACCTACAAAAGCATTTCCTTAAGGGACACCAATTTAAAAAAAACAGTATCCACTCTAAGTAGGTAAAAAGTAACCTTTTAGTGTCTTCGGCAAGATTGTAGAACTCAAGCGGTGGTAGAAAAGAAAGTCTTACGGAGTCAATTCAGAGCTCTTCATTCCGTTTGATGGAAATCTTCTGAGAAGAAGCAGCGCTGCCTGTTTGCAATTGGCCTCAAACTTTAAACAGTGCATAACGGTTAGCGCCGGGTGAGTCAGTTTTAGCATCTCCTACTGAAATCTGTTGAGTGGTGAAAATAAAAAGTAGAAAAACAGCTGGTGGATTAATAAAAAGGTCAAAGGAGAAGTCTGAAAAACGTTCAGGGGAAGAAAACAGACAAAATCCACCCAGATTCAAGGTTTCGGAGCAGAACAGAAAAGCTAGACGTCGGGTTTTAATGGACTGTGATTGTAGTATGCTAAGTCGTTATGATGTCTGAGAAGTCGGACGTTTTTTTAAACAAGTCATGGATTCGTCCTGTTCGGTGTGAAGAAAACTGGCATTTTGGTGTTTAGGAAAGTTAAACCAAAACCAAATAAATGACTGATGAGAAGCAAAAAGGAAACAAAAGACCCCCAGTCTATCAACAGTCTACTACAATGTGTTTAGGAACGCAGGTTGCACGAACAGTTAGCAGTAAAGCGTCCATCACTGAACAGCACCTCAACAATGATGGAACTGTAATGAATGGACTTTCGGTGCCACCCAGATGAAGATCGGGTCCCTTTTGAGTTCGGTTCCTCTAAAGGTTTCTTCAGGGAGTTTTTCCTCCACAGTCGCCACTGGATCACTCATTAGGGATAAACACAATTATAGAGAACAAACTCATAGGCACTAAAATTAAAGTCTTTTATAAAACTTATATATAACCTCTATACCTCTGCTGCTTTGAGACGATGTCCACTGTTCAAATAAAATCAGAGTGACTGATCCTACAGAACTGATAACTGAGACAAAGTCAAACACTGACCATGCCAATGATCTGCACCAAGTGATACAGGTGGGGAGGTGGGAGCTTTGTGGTTAAGGCATTCAAGGCATTGGGACTTTGTGTCTGATGGTTGTAAGTTCAAATCCCAGCCACACTAAGCTGCCACTCCTGGGCCCCTGAGCAAGGCCCTTAACCCAATAGCTGCTTGGATGTATGAATGAGATTAATGTAAGACGCTGTGGATGAAGGCGTCTGCCAAATCTCATAAATGGAAATTGAAATGAAGAAGGTAGAAATAAACAAAAACTACCTAAAGCAAACAATAAACGAGCAATAAATATTGCAATTATTATTTTTTTTATATATCAAGTAACCCTAAAATAAAATTAACCAAAAAAGTACCAAAGAGGCAGAATTATAATATTTATCTTTTCTTTCTTGTTTTTTATTTTTATTTAATGATTACAACGACTTTATTTCCTCGTGATTTTTATGGTTAAGACATGATAACGAGAAGAACGGGACGACAAAAAACTAACTCCAGACATGAGCACCACCTAGTGGCAGAGGCATTAAGCCTCAATAAGTGCGAAAAAAAAAAAAGTAGGTTATCGCTGCCCCCTGAGGATTGTCTGAACCATGGCAGCGTATCTGAAGATTTCAACACGTCCCAGAGGTTGAGCCCTGACATGTCAATCCTCTCAAACATCTGTGGCATGAAGTAAAAAGTGAGCAGAAATTCCCACGAGAACGAATGTCCAAATGGAACAATTTTCCTCAGAACTTCAAAAGACTCACGATTACGGATGCACAGATCCACTGAATAAACACTGTACTGTACATATATACTGTACGCATCAACTAGTTGTAGTGTTGAAGGTGTTTCTCTTTACTGCTAAGAGCTTTCAGTGGAGCCGTCTGACTTGGCACTGGTGAGGTATCTCACGCCGCTGCGTTCTCTCGGCTTTAACTCCAGACTCGTCTCCTTAATGACCTGAGCTGAATCAGATGTGTTAGTGCTGGGAAACGCTGAAGTATGTAGAGCATGGGGTTCCCATTTCTATTCCCAAGTCTGGAGTTGGGCAACAGGGCTTAATGTTTACCATAACACACCATCACACACTCCTGTGAGCTGCCTCGACTTAACACACACTGATAAAAATCTCTTTGGAATCAAACGTCATATTGACCCGGACAATAAACAGGATGCACAATATACACACTGGATATGTTTTTGTATACTGAACCTGTCAAAAGTGTGAGTTTTGTATGGTTTTCGAGACACGTGCATGTTCTGAAACGGAATAAACTCACACGAGAATTGGACAAATTGAGTGCAAGAAGTTCTGGAGCCCGAATGTGATGTTCTCGAACAGAAGAACTTGTCGGAGAAGATGTTAATAAACTGTCTCGCCCCCACAGTCACACATGGAGGTGGAGGATTGATGGTTTGGGGTTGTTTTGTTGCAGGGAAGGTTGGAGACTTATTCCAGGAAGTGAAAGGAATCCTGAACCAACATGGCAACCATTTCATAATTCACCATCACACCATGTAATTGCGTCTGGACTGCGGCTCAGAGGAACCGACTTCAAATACAACAAGCGAAGCGTACGTCCGAGCTCATGGAAAGACCTGCCCAGTCACCACACCTATTGAACTGCTCTGGGATGAACTGGATCACAAGGTCAGAAAGGAATCTCCAACTGGTCAAGAACATCTTTGGCAAGTTTTACAAGAGGCACATCGAAATATTTCAGCTGAACATTTGGAGAAACGAAGTGTCCGGATGCTGAGAGTGTGTAGCTGTTTGTTCTTCATGCTAAGGGAGGAATTTTCAATGAAATGAAAGTGGAACATCTGGAGATTTATTTATTTGTTTGGTCAAGAAAATCTTTACATTACCGATTTTGTCGCACAGAATAAAAGACACTTTTCATAGACACTGGATGAAGTCTTCAAATACAACAAACTCTTTAAAACAGCTTAGTTCTTGTGCATTTTTTGCAAGTGAGTGAACACTGCCACATAGTGTTTGTTTCAGTGAATTACACTCGAAACTACAGCAATGAGAGAACGAGGCAAAAATATCACCAGGGTCATAGTGGGAATTACAACTAGGACCTGCTGAGCACAGCAGAATTTGTATAAAAATACAGACACACAGAGACACTCAGGAGCTTTATAATAATAAAAATAATAATAGTAACAATAATAATTCATAATAATATTAAAATAATAAAAATATACAACTTAATAACGAATGAATGAATGACTTATTGTTTTTGATAATTAATAGGTTATAATTATATTAATGATACCAAATAAATGACCCAATATAATAAATAGCAATTAAAAATAAAACTAATAAACAAGTAAAAGAATAGTTTATGATAATAAATACTTTTTAAAATAATAATAATAAATAGAAATAAAAAATAAAAAATAAATAGAAATAACGGAAAAATAATAATAAATTAAATAAATAAATAAACAAACAAATTAAAAGCAATTAAAAAAAAAAATAAAGATAAGTTTTTGATAATATTTAGGATATAATTATATTAATACAAATGAATAAATAAATTACATTATAAAACCATGTATAATTAAAAAGGAAAAGAATAGTTTTTCATAAATAAAGAAGTAATAAAAATAAACGTGTGAAAGAATGAAAGAAGGAACGACTGAACGAATGAACGAAGAACTAATTAATAGAATTATAAATACATAAATAATAAAAGAGATTGTTTTTTATTAATAAATAGGCTATAATTGTATTAATAATACCAAAGAAATAAACAGCATTCTGTTTTTTGTGTATGTATTTTATGTACTTATCATGTTATTATATTGTATTATGTTTATAACCTCTATATTATGATCTTATGATGTGTATTATAACGTTAGATGGTGCAACAGTATGATCCCCTGCTCACCTGAAACACAGTGTGTCTCGTCCCCTGACCAACTTCCGTCTTCCTTACACACACGCTCCTGTGAGCCGTACAGCCGGTAACCAGGGTTACAGGAGAATCTGACAACAGCCGTCTCCAAATACAGCGTTCCCTCTTTGTGCCCGTACAGGGGCGGCTTTAGCCAGCCACAGGACACCACTGCGGGGCGGAACAACGTGAAGGTCAAACAACGTCATCACAAACTTCCAGACGAAGTGTGAAGTGATGTTTTATTCACACAGCATGAGGAGGAAAGGATCAGGAAGTTTAATGTACAGAAATCCCTGATCGCTGTAATGCTTCAGTGTGGTTGTGTTTGTCTGAGAGATAAAAGGTTAAAGGTTATAGTGATGGGATCTCTGAAGAGTGACACTGAAAACACTGATAAGAGATTTGAAAGTCTGATCTGATCCAATGTTCTGATCAGAGGTTCTGATAAGGTAAGTGTGAGGTGTAGAAACATGAAGAGACGTGACGTTATGATTAGAGGTTATAAAGGTTTGTGGTCTGGCATGTCAGCACTGATACTGTCCCCGATGCTCTTGTGTAATCCTGTGTGTCTCAATGTGACCATGTGTCCTCAAAGATCCTTATGTGTCCCTGCATGAACCATATGATACACTGTGTTAGCCTGTATGATCCTGTGTGTCCCTGGTGACCCATAAGTGTTCTAACCCTATAAGACCTTACGTGATCCTTTGGAACCCTGCATGAACCTGATAAGACCCTTCATGACCCTGTGTGTCCTTGTATGAGTCCTATAAGAACCTGCATGAATCCTATAAGACCCTGTGTGACCCTGTGTAAATCCTATAAGACCCTGCATAAACCATCATGAACCCTATAAGACCCTGTATGAATCCTACAAGAACTTGTATGTCTCTCTGTGACCCTGCATGACCCTGTGTGACCCTGTATAAATCCTATAAGACCCTGCATGAACCTGTATGTCCCTGTGTGACCCTGTATAAATCCTATAAGACCCTGCGTGAAGCCGATAAGACCCTGCATAACCCTGTGTGTCCCTGTGTGACCCTGTATGAATCCTACAAGAACTTGTATGTCCCTCTGTGACCCTGAATGAACCCTTTAAGACCTGGTGTGACCCATTGGAACCCTGCATGACCCTGTATGTCCCTATGCAACCCTGCATGAACCCTATAAGACCTTGCATGACCCCCGAGCTCCTGTGAGACTTTACGTGATCCTGTGTGACACTGCATGAACCCTATAAGACACTGTGTGTCCCTGTGAGAGCCCTAAATGATCCTGTGTGCCCTTATGTGTCTCTTCCTGTCCCTGCATGAGCCCTATAAGACCCTGTGTGAGCCTGTATGTCCCCTGCCAATCAGCTATAAGTGTTTGCGTGTGAACCTGTTTGACCCTGTGCATCCCTCCATGGCCCTCTGTCCCCTAATATGTGGTCCCTGATGTCCCTGTGTGTCTCTTTAATATCTAGAATTGGACTGGATTTATTTCAGCATAAACTTTAGGCTAATGTAAGTGTATGCTGTTGCAGTAAAATCTCTGCAGCCTCTGTTAAGAATATAATGAACATAAATACTGACACTAGTGTATAATTATTCCCAGGGTTTATTGGGTTTTCTCTCACCAGGCCGCAGGTCCTGCGTCATGGCTGTGTAGGCTCGCACGGCATGCAGCGTCTCGTTTCCCACCTCCAGACTGCGAGTGCTTAGCGTGTCGTATTTACAGAACTGAGCTCCGTCTCCTACACACATCTTCAGCGTGGGACTCAGGAGCGGATCGGACGTGTCCTCATTCACCGAGAAGTGTGGGATGAACGAGGGATCGTGCTTCGGGGAGAAGTTGTACTCGTTCAGGAGGTGCTCCGAGTCATAGGTGAAGAGAGATGACTCGTTTGTAACGGCCCCTGAAGGAAAAACAGAACAGAGTGTTCCTATTGGCTGAAAGCATTATAGCAACAATAATACCACACATACAGAACACATACATTCAAATGTGTGTGTGTGTGTGTGTGTGTGTGTGTGTGTGTGTGTGTGTGTGTGTGTGTGTGTGTGTGTGTATATATGTAACATATAAGCAGTGGCTGGGTATTAAGTTAAGTGTAATTACCAATTTACACTGTATAAAACTATTAGGAAACTATCTATCTATCCATCCATCCATCCATCCATCCATCCATCCATCTATCCATCCACCCATCTATTCATCCATCCATCTGCTTGTATGTCTGTCTATTTATCCATCCATCCAACCATCCATCCATCCATCCATCCACCCATCTATCCATCCATCCATCTGCTTGTATGTCTGTCCATTTATCCATCCATCCATCCATCCATCCATCCATCTGCTTATATGCCTATCCATTAATCCGTCTAATCTATCCACCCATCCATCTGCTTGTATGTTCATCCATCCATACATGCATACATCTATTCATCCATCCACCCATTCATCCACCCATCTGTTCGTATGTATAACCATTCATCAATCTATCCATCTATCTATCTGCATAAATGTCTAACTATCCATCCATCCATCCATCCATCCATCCATCCATCCATCCATCCATCCGTGTATCTAGTTACTGTTAGAAGTTCTGACTGAATTTGTCTTTCGCAAAAATATTAAATAAACAGGATTTTTTTCCTTTCATATAAAAATGTTATTTAAAAACACAAATGTTTGTGTGTTTCTGTAACAAATATATTTATTATAATTATTATATGACCTGATGCATGAACATTAGAATCAGCACGTTTACACAAGCTAGCAGGCAGTCATCCTTCTGCATCGCTGCTATTTCTTAAAGATTTTTCTCTCGGCTCTGGGTATACAGTATGTGTTTTAGATTTCCCAGAGCCGTCCAGGCTGCTCAAATGTAGTTACAGTAGATTACACAGCACAAGTTGAACAGACTGTGCCTGGATCACGTGTCTGGATCAAATACGCCTGTATATGCTGTATCGTTTGTTACATCAGCCGGGTTGAGATAACGTGTATGAACGCAGTGAACACGTGTAGACCTTGGACTGGATTGCTACGTTATAACAAGGTCATAAATTCTCACTCTGTACAGAAAACATCTGATTAATGGCTTCCAATAGAAAGTTATAAAACTCGTGTTTTTTTTTTTTTTATGAGATTCTACTAGTGCGTAATAGCAGGTCATTAAAATAGATCAACTTAACGTCTTTATCTTATTCCCACAGCACCTTTTCTCTCAGAGACGGTTTACAAATGGAGCTCTAAGAGGATTCATTATATCAATATCAATAAAAATTACCAATATTGATTGTACTATAAATTTCAAATATATGTGCTGGTGCAGGTCTTTTTCCTCAATCATGACATGATATAGCAGTACAGGACTTGAAAAATTGATGTTGGATATATTGCTCTCTCTGGCTTTTCAGTTTAGAGAATCCCAACCACATGGCACAAAGGTTATGGTTATCAGAATTTGATTTAGGAGAAAAAAAAACTCACATCCTGCTCCGAAAATGAAAATGTCCTGAGCGCTGCTGCCTTCTTCCAAAACCGTCCCATTGCTGGAGGTCAAATCGTCCTCAGGATTGTCGTTCATTTTCCCCAGCAGGCCCTGCGTTTGCTCCTGAAACTCCTGTGGCAGTAAAACAGTCAGGGTCATGAGCCCTCCACGACCTCTGACCTCGACCCCGGCGCCTGAGGGGAACATCACTGTGACGTTCTGGGGTACCGCCGAGAATACGAACACGCCTAGAAGGTATGAGACAAAGATTTGCATTGAGGAATGTGTTTTGTGTTCCAAAGCAAAACACAGTTTTAAATTTAAAAGTAAACAGGTCTTGTTTGGAATGCATGGAATGCTCTAGAGTGCCTTCAAAATTTTAAAATGGTGTACATGCCCTGGAATCTATATTAAATGGCTTAGAAATGTTCTAGAACAAATGCACCATAGCTTTCAATGTGCTGTAACCATACATAAAGACATGACTGTTCTAGAACAAACAGGAAACTAAGTGCCACCTTTTGAAACATTCAAGAACCAACAGGCAACAAGGTTTAGCCACTGGGTCTTGAAATGTAAAAACAAAATGCAATATGGCTTACAATTGCTATAGAACCAATGCTCAAGAATGTGATACATTCTAGAAGCAATGCAAAGCATGCTCAGGATTTGTTCAGGATTTAAACTTTAAAAAATAAAAATAAAAATGATGTACCTTTGTTTGTAAACATTCCAAAACTTACATGGAGCGTAGCATTTAAAAGCTTAAAGCATTGCATTGCTCTAAAACCAACAACTAGCAATTAATACAATCTATACTGAAGATTAGGTTTGTTTTAAAACAAACACTCATGTTTAAGACTAGGAATGTTCTAGAATCAACACACAACAAATGACAAAGCTTATAAATGTTCTAGAACCAACACATAACCAATACTCAAGGTGAGAGTGTTTTAGAGCAACACACAACATATGCCTAAGATGTGGATTGCTCTAGAACAAACACCAACAATATAAACCTTCTGGAACCAATATTAAAATGCATAGTTCATTGGTCTGAAACTAACTTCATTGTAGCATTGTTTTGTAAATAACAACCAAATTTGTACCAAGAATAGAATTGTTCCAAAACCAACAAACAAAGAAATATCGAGATCAGAAATGTTTAGAGCCAACACACAGCATATGCTCAAGTTTGGGAATGCTCTAAAACAAACACAACAAATGCTCAGGTTTCAGAATGTAATAAAATCAGCGCAAACCAAAAAAGCACAATAAACTTTCTGGAACCAATATTTAAATGCTTAGAATGGTTCTAGAATCCATAAACAACCAATACCAAGATTAGAAATGTTTTAGAACCAACACCAAACATGAAGCTTAGGAATGCTCTAGAACAAGCACACCAAATGTTGTACACAGCAACACCATAAATGTTCTGGAACCAAAATCAGAATTCGTAGAACAGTTTTAGTATCAACACACAACCAATATCAAGATTTGAAGTGTTCAAGAACCAACACACGTCAATTCTATAAATGCTCTAGAATCGATATATAAAAAAAAAATCTAAGGACTGTTCTAGAAGCTGTGATATGCACATTGCTTGTTCCAGATCATCTCTTCTCCATCCCATAATCTTCTGCAGTTTGGAACGTGAAAGCCCTGGTCTGGAATCAGTAATTATGGTCTCACCTTCAAGATCCATCCAGGTCTGTTCAGAGAAACTAAGCACCCGTTGGTTCTGCAGGACCTGCAGGCGATCTGGGTTATCTGTGAGACGCACCTCGATGACATCCGAGTCATTCTCCTTCATGGCCACTGAGGAGAGACGCGTCACCTTGATGACAGAGCCTTAAAGGAAAAAAAGGATGTAGTTGTTGTGATGTGATGAATTCAAGAAGGTTTTAAACACTGACTCAATGAGGTGATTTTCAGGATAGAACTTTTGACATTTCAGTCATTTTACCATTCTCTGATTTCATTGGCTCGGTTCTGCCCTGCACTGTCAGCTGGAACTTTGATGAGTTAAGCAGAACGTATTCCCCTTTACCATTAAACGTGTACCTGGAACCGTCGAATGTGATGAAGTGAGGATCACCAAGAACAGATGCTGAAAGAAAAAATAGAAAAATCACGTAAGCCTGATGCTCCAGAAAATAAATGAAAATCCTGGTAGTTCCATGATATAAACGGAAAATCTTTTCCGTACCTGCTTTAGGAGGCTTGTACGTCCTGCAGTCGCTGGAGGGCCGATGTGTGAAATAATAGTCACAGTTATCGGACCACAGGCAGCAATAGTAAAATGTGATCACGTCATACTTCCAGTGAGAAAATCCTGGGATTTTGGGGGGCTTTTTATACGGTGGTGACCCCCAGTCATGCCCTCGGTCTGGGGTACTTCCTCCGATCGAGTCGCTAGTGAGAACCTGAGCTCCAGTTTTGTCGTAACAACACTGCTGTCCGGCTGCGTACTTTGGACTACAGACAAAGGAGGAGAGTGATGAGGTATAGAGGTATAAAGCAGACACTGTGTGTGTGTGTGTGTGTGTGTGTGTGTGTGTGTGTGTGTGTGTTACCTGCCCTGAATGGCTCTAACGCAGTGCACAGCTCCAGGATGATAAGTGCACTTACTGCCTTTCTCAATATCACAGCCGTAGTCAGTCTGAAAAGATCAAAATGCAATATTTACTATTCGAAAAACTCATTATCAACCAATTTCTTTCACAAATTATTATAAAATACACATTTATTTCCAATCAATAATTTGAAATTATGTAGAAAAGATTAAAAAAAGACCAAGCACTCCATTCCAATAAAATTCTTTGGTCACTTCAAAGAAAAACCATTTGACCTTGCTCTGACCTTGACCCTGTGTAAATCAATTAAAAAAATCGAATCAGTTGGTGCGTTAATTATAATGATCACCTCGATTAGATTCTTCACAGTTTTTTGTTTTATTATAAATAGAATATGGATTTATAAAATCTGCTTTATGGAATTGGGTTTGGAGCCCAACTTTATGGAATTGGGGTTGTATATTGAATTTGATTTTGTTCTCACATGGAATCTGCCCGTGTCGGCTCGGGCCTGTGCCAGCGTGCAGGGGCAATCGATGATCTCAGGCAGGAAACTGGGCATCAGTTTTTCCTCTTCATCCCATTTTAGGCACTTTTCCAAAGCCCAAGCTGCAGAGTCTTTCCTGAAGGTCTCCTCTAGGTGATACGCCAGAGCATGATCACCATTCCACAGAGCGTTCACGTTCCTACACACACACAAATGTTGACAGCAACTGATTCAGGAATACAGTTTGCTTCTGATCATCATCACTGTACCCTGCAACATTGTATATCTGCTTCAAATGGACATTTGGTGCAACCCAGATGAGGATGGGTTCCCTTTTGAGTCTGGTTCCTCTCAAGGTTTCTTCCTTATGCCATCTCGGGGAGTTTTTCCTTGCCACAGTTGCTCATCAGGGACAAACTTACTTACAAAGAACATATTTACTTTTAATCACCACATTATCTGTGTAAAGCTGCTTTGAGACAATGTTCATTGTTAAAAGCGCTATACAAATAAAAATTAATTAAAATTAAATTGAATTGTTGGTTCTTATTTTAAAAAAGTGCGAAAAGATCTGACATCTTTTAAATTTCACTTTCATGTCACAAAGACTTACATTATAATAGTAAACACTTATTATACATTTATTAGATTACATCATCGTATATCAGAGATCAAATCCTAGAACAATTAAAATAATCTTCACAAAAGACCAATGTGATCAAAAATATATTTTACTTTAAACCGTCCTGCACCATCTGTGCGATCATAAAGTTTGAAATATGAATGAAATATTGGTGTGAAGCAATCTGGTCCCCCTTCCTCCAAAACATGGAGGGTCTTACTGTGGATGAACACAAAGCTGAGCACAAACGAAGGTTAAAATCGTACCATGCACCATCAGGTTCGGTGCTCGGACCGACCCTCATGCTGCCCATGTGCCACTGCGCCAGGGGCATTTTACTGGCCGTTGGGACGAAACTGAAGACCCCTTTATTGGTCACGTTCCTTCCAACAGTGTACAGATACCTCCACTCGGCCCTCCACTGATCAGAATACGGCGTTCCTGCGATCAGAAGGAAAAAGTCACGTGGGGTATATTTTACAAAAATTGGACCTGAAACTATTCTGAGATTTTGGTAGCTAAGTGGTTAAGATCTTCAACTTCAGTTAGAAAAGTTGTGGGTTCAAATCCCAGCACCACCGTGTAAGCAACTGCTACTCAAAAGTGCTCAATTGCATAAATAAAATACTTCGTGTTCTGTAAAAATGGTTTCGGCTCTACTTACCGAACTCGTCATAGCCCCACAGCTCGACGTTTACTCTCTCTGCTTTAATTAGCGATGAATTCCACACCATCATCAGAACCCCTGAGACCCCCGGAGTACCGTAATACTGCCAGTGCGTCCCGTTCACCAGGAGGAGCTTATACGTCAAATCCAGCTTACTGTGGTGCACTGATATCACAACAGACCGAACACATATAATATCACACCATGAAATGCCCTAATTATCTGTAACACAGAGATGCGAGTCTGACCTGAGAGCCATCGTCCAGCTCGTGTATAGTTCTGTCCATCGGTGGAAACCTTAAACGGGATCCAGCCGGACTCGAAGAGCAGAGGAGAGATACAGTGACCCACACCTTCTGTATCTACATATCCCTGCGTCGTAATCTCGGATTTAAACCTACACACACACACACACACACCGTACACATGTCTGACTATACTTGAACAGATTTTAGATATACATATACACGATATGAACAAAAATCTGACTTTTCCAGCCATATGTGATTCTTCTCTTGGAGCTGGAGACCTAAACTTGTTCCAGCACGACAATGCTCCTCACCTCACCAACATCAGAACCTGACCTTACACTACACCCTAAATGAATGTGGCTGAACGAATCTCACACACATTTCCACAAAATCTTGTGGAACATCTTCCCAGAAGAGTGAAGCTTATTAGAAGAGTGAATAGGATGTTTAAAAAAGCACACACACCAATCTTAAGCTCAGGAAATAATTCATATCGGACTTGCTGCAAAGCACCCAATGCATCATTGCCACCCAACAAAATGTCATGGAGCATCTTCATCACAGTAGATATCTTCACAGAGCACATATCAAGGACATATCAGGGACTCCTCTCATCCCCATCCCACACTGTTTAACCTCATTCCATCCTCAAAGAGATAAAGGACCATTCCCATGAACTATCTGTATATATGCTGTCCATTATCTAGGAAACTGGTGTATGTACCATGCAGTGGAAGGCCTAGGGGTTAGAATCAGATTCACTGACTTGAGTTTCAATACATTTCTGTCTTATTACGTGTTAAATTATCCCCAATAGTCTATTTACTTTATTTTATAGCTCCCTGAATGTAATATTTTTTTTGTTACAGTTTTTATCCAATCAGATTTCAGCATCACATCACGTGTCGCTGGGGTCAGATCTATCTGCCTTGAGCTATCACTGTAAATACTGCAGACGTCCTATTGATTTAATTCCATGTTGCTTGTAGCAATTGGATTGCGAGTCTCTGAATCCGAAGCCCTTTAGGAGGCATCCAATAACATCAGCATTTTCACATCCTTTGATTGG
The DNA here is from genome assembly GCF_014805685.1 of Silurus meridionalis. Classification (NCBI taxonomy): domain Eukaryota; kingdom Metazoa; phylum Chordata; class Actinopteri; order Siluriformes; family Siluridae; genus Silurus; species Silurus meridionalis. Next base: position 3,014,588 of record NC_060910.1, read on the forward strand.
ACGGTCAGAGAGTGCACTAATCAGAGCTCGTAAACTGTCGGTCGCAAACTGCACACTCTCAAATACGCTCCATGTGGATTTAACAGCTGTTTTTACATTCCACAACGGCTGACAGAGGAGAAGAAATCGATTCGGTCGCAGATACTGAATTACAAGAGCATTTACAAGACGGACTTTAAACGACATCTTGAGTAAAGGTCAAAACGGTTACGCTTTTTCATAAACCATTCACACTTTTGCGTTTTCTTAACTGTGGAATTTGCACAAAAAGGGACCATTTTTAATAGACATTCATTTCAAATCCCCAGTTAAAAATGTATTGCACTAAAAAGATGCACAGCAATGCACAGAAAACAACAGGTCACTTGATGAGGTGAATATCGATGTTTCTGCAGGACATGATGTATGTGGGTGGTGCAGTTGTGGCTACAGTGAAAGAAGAATTGTTGAATTGTGTTCATTGGGTTTCTTGATTACAGCTAAATGTTGTATCTATCTGAGAACACTGTAAAGCATAGTAGCAACATGTTGATGTTCTGCCTTTACTACACTGTGATAATGATACTGAATAAACCAGACTCGCGTCTGACCTGCAGGTGAGGTTGAGGTTCTGGTCAAACTTGACGTTGAGAAGTTTAAAGTCGGTTCCTCCAAGCAGAGAGCCGGAGTGTGGCGAGATTTCTAGGCAGAACTGTTTCACATCCGTACAGCAGTTCAGCAAGGTCTCACACGTCGGTTGGCAGGAACAGGACAACAACTTTTCACCACAGCGCCCCTCACAGGACTGAGCTAAAGGACAAAAATGAACAGAAGAATCAGGGCAGACCTCATATACAATATATTCACTATGGATTGCAATAGGAACATGTGTACACCATTGCAATCATGTGGTGCAAAAAAAAAGGAAGTGAACACTTTAACCCTTGAGGCAGATGACCTGCAAACATTGCACAACACCTCAACGCTTGAGTTAGATCAGCTACAATAGCAGAAATCCACTTCAGGTTTCACCCTTGTCAGTCAAGAACAGGAATATGAGTCTACAAAAGTAACAAGCTCCTCCAAACTAGATACCTGAAGATTAGAAAATTGTCACCTGTTGATATTAATGGGCTCAACATGTAGCAAGGAAACATTTTCCACAACATTAAACCACTATCAACCACAGTCTGAGGTGTTCTTACAGGTTTGGGGTCATAAATTTATGCTCTTTATCCAAAATACCTCAGACAAGGTGACCAATTTCCAGTTTCTTAAGAAAACCTGTGCCTTAGACAACAAGAAATGAACCCCAGAATGGTCTTCTGATATTAGAACCTATCCACCTCAAGGTTCATGCTCAACACAGTTGTATATTGCAAGTTTTCTACTAGCTGGAATCTTCTGTCAGCTTGAAACGGTGTGTATGAGTTTTTCTCTGTCGTTTTACATCAACAAAAATATTTTTTTGTGTTTTTTTGTGAGGCTCTGATCAGGTTTCTGTGTCTGAGGTTCTTTTTGTTGCACCATGTCAAATCAAATCTAGAAGCCCTGTCATAGAAAGAACCAGAACAGAACAAGCCTTCATACGCAAAAACATAATCAACTCAATAATCAAATGATGTATTAATTGGATGGCGTCTCAATACCAGGACCTTCTACATGCAGTTCAGACAGATGCAGATTACATGGTTGATCAACATGAGTGGAATGAAATGCATTAACATATGTGTTCTGATTTTAGTTTCCTGAAACTACTGACAGAAAACTATAACATATGCAGGTCAAAAAACGTTTAGCTAATCGACTTTAAATACCATTTCAAACCATTAAAAATGACAACTTGGGTATCCAATCTTTTCCACAAAGGTCCAGTGTGGGTGCATGTTTTCATTCCAACCAAACAAAGACCACACCAGATTCCACCTGTTTAGATCTTCATTTTCAAAATCTGCTGGGGTCCTTTGTGGAAACGATTAGACACCCCTGCAATACCACCATCAGCAAATGGATTCCATTACACAGTGTTCACATCCTTAAATCTTTATCATCAACAAAATCTACTGGAGTTCAGAGGATTAACGGTGCCCTAATGGTTTCCATTAGGTATCAACACGTGATCTTCCTATTGGTCCATATGAGCATATCAGGGTGGTTAAGGCATTGGACTCTGGACCAAATGGTCACCAATTCAGATCAAAGCACCACCTGCTGGGTCGTTGAGGAACCCTCAACTGCTCTGGATGAAGGCGTCTGCCCAAATACCATCAATGTAAGACATAACACACCATCAGGGGTTGGCAATAACTTACTATTAGAAACCATTCGAATCAATTTTATGAGTGTTTCTTTTTAGATATAATTTTTTCAGGAGGTTCAGGTGGCACATGGGGACAGTGACAGCTGTCTGAACCCAAAAATCCACCCAAGTTTGATATTAAAATAGAGGTCTTTATGATCAAATACTTTCAGTAAGAGGAAAAACAGAGCAACTACAAAGACAAGTGTCAACATGAAAAGGATTGTGTCTGTGTTTTTAGTCTTTAAGTCAGTGTGTGTGTGTGTGTGTGTGTGTGTGTGTGTGTGTGTGTGTGTGTGTGTGTGTGTGTGTGTTTAAATACTCACCTGCAGCAGGCTGTTGGTTTAAATCCACAAAAAGCAGCATTAAATATAAACTCAGCAGTTTGTACACAAGCATTTTCACTGACACTTGAAGCTTCTCCAGTCCATAAAGTGTTTCTTCTTCTTCTTCTTCACCCTGAAGCCTCTGATGTCTCTTTAATCACTCCAGTATGAGTTCAGATCAGAGATCAGGAAAGAGTGTGTGTGTGTGTGTGTGTGTGTGTGTGTGTGTGTAAGCCATGACATTGTAGCAATTTCCTGATAACTAAATAATTATATAACCATCTGCCCTCTGCTCCAGAACTGCAGTCACTTGTTACAGTTTAACTGCTCAGCATGTGCAGGAACAAGTTACTCCTGAAACTTACAGACAGCTTGAGATTTTTTTTTTTTACTCTGAAAATAGCTTGTAATCAGGTTGCCAAGTCTATAAAATCATTCCACCCATTTAAAACGCCTTATAACCAGTTCAGAAATTGCATTCAAAATATTATATTACCTTCCATCAGATAGTCTTTTATTATAAATATAACATACTGCACTCGCTCACACACTTCTTCTCAAGGGACAATAATATAGAAATGAAACAAGAGCAACAGTACAGATTTACTGTCTAAAAATAACTCAACATACAGCCATTATTGTAAATAACTGGCAACGAACGCGAGTACACGCTCAGTGATAACAGCTGTACGTGGTGTAAACATGCAAAGCCACGTGTTCTACATGTTCATGTTTTTGTCTGCTTGAGGAAAACATACATATGTGTGTATCTTGTATTCGAGCAGTTACAGTCTGATGCTTTAAGTACAATTCTTGCATACTGACCACTGGATGTTCAACATGCACCTCATGGTAAAGACATCATGGTCTGGGGCTGCATGAGTGCTGCTGGTACTGGGGAGCTGCGTTTCATTGAGGGAAACATGGATTCCAACATGTTACCTTTTACATGTTACCAATACCGTGACCCGTCAGAAACTGGGCCGAACGGCAGTTTTTCAACATAAAAACGACCCCAAACACACCACCAAAATAACTGCCTTGCTGAGGAAGCTGAAGGTGATTGAGTGGATAAGTATGTCTCCAGACCTGAACCCTATTGAGCACCTGTGGGGCTCCTCAAGTGGAATGTGGAGAAACGCCATGCGTCCCACATCCAGCAGCTCCGTGATGTCATTATGGAGGAGTGAAAGAGGATCCCAGCAATAACCTGTGCAGCGCTGGTGAATTCCACACCCAGGAGGATTGATGCAGGGCTGGATAACGATGCTGCTCACACACAATATTCACACTTTGGGCACAGTTTTGACATGTTCACTGAGGGTGTACTGTATGTTCAGTTATTTTTTAACAGTACTGTTTAATCTGTACTGCTATACAAGCTGCACATTAACTAAATATATATATATATATATATATATATATATATATATATATATATATATATATATATATATATATATATATATGAATGGGCAGTCAGGGCCAGTAAATAAAAAGTGGTCTAAACACTATCAGAAGCACTGACCTTCATTTACAAACTAAATTCTAATATTTGTCCCATGAAATGTATTAATTTATTCCCAACAGTTTATTTTCTTCATTTCGTAGCGTTTCTCTTCACTGCACTGCTTCCAGTATGTGGATGTGGATGTTAGATTTTTTTGTCCAATCAGATTTTAGCCTCTATGTGCTGCCATGTCAATCTAATCTTCCCAGGGCCTTCAAAGTCAGTACTGCTGGACTTTTTACCATAGAGAATATTACCAACGGGTCTGTTTATTTAACCAATCAGATTTCAGATTCTCCTCACAGTGCAGCTAGCTGGACCAGAATAGCGTCAGGATTTTTCCGTCCTCTGATTGGTTGGTCAGAGGGAAACTGGTACAGTCAAGTTCGACTGATAAAACATGTGTGTAGCTCTGCACACATTATTACATCAGAGTTAGACTTTTTTATGCCTACGGAGGAAGAGAACTTTATTTGGTCTGGGACATACTTAAAAATACATTTTCCAGAAAAGTTAGACATCATGAGAAGGTCGGCCAACCCTGAAGCGTGTCTCAGCCCGGGAAAGGGTGTTTGTTCACCACTTCCAGAACAGTGAATACGAGCGGTACCACTGGATTACAGCCTCTGGGGGGCGCTGCACATTATGAGTCTGCATCTCTGGTGAGTAGGTTGTGTTTTATTTAGATTTGTAATGTTTTTGTCATAGTATTAGACAAATATTGGTACTGGCAAACTTCATCACAGTCTCAACAATTATGACATTGAACTTCCAACTGAAGGTTAGGAGTTGAAATCCCAGCATCATCAAGCTGCCACAGTTGGGCTCTTAAACCTCATCTGCTCAGCTTTTTTTTTACAGTGAGATTAGTCTTATTCACTCTGGACAAGGCCATCTGCCAAGTGCCATTAATGTAAATTTACAACTTTGTGGGAAAACTATATACTTGGCAACCAGACTGACCTTGCTTGGGCGGGGGTGGGGGAGATGGAAGTGAGACTTCATTTCAAAATTGAAGTCCCCTAGTTTACGGTCTGACAGAGATAAAAATAAAAAAAAAGCTTTCAAAGCTATTTAATTATCAATAATCTAGCCAGATATCCATTTTGTTTGATAATTAGATGCTTGGGTGGGTTTTTATTAGCATATTTTTGATGAATATGCATACAATGGGGCATATTGTCCAAAAAAAAAAAAAAAAAATTTTTTTAAATCCAAAAACCCACACCAAATTCTTTTTTTATTATTATTTTTTGTGTTGAATTGCAGAAGCATAAGGGAAAAAACAAACAAAAAAACCCAACAACAACAAAAAACTATTTTACCATGTTTTTTTCCTTTTTTTATTATTATTATTATTATTATTATTATTATTACACTCCCCCCCCCCCATTATAAAGTGACAAAACCTATTTAATAAAATAAAATCTTATTTTGTATGAGATTAAACTCGAGACTATAAACTTCTAGAACTTGCTGGGAATCTTATTTTCAGTAGTCTAATATCTCTGCAAACTAAAGAAGCATCTTTATTTTAGTTTAATCCAATCCTTTTTACAATCATTTGTAAATCATACTTTATTAAATGCAGTGTCCCTGAAAAACGTGGAAACATCGAACCGTTTATGGTTTTTGAAAGACACGTGCATGTTCCTTTTGTTTCTATGCAACAAACTTGTCCAGATGTTCGTTGAAAAATCCTCCGTTAGCATGAACAGCAGCTTTACACACTCAGCATCCTGACCCTTCACTTCTCCAAACATTCAGCTGAAATACTTTGCTGTGTCACTAGTTGGAGTGAGTCTTTCTTTCTTTCTTTCTTTCTTCAGAGCAGTTGAGTAGGATTTAGGTGCAGTGACTGGGCAGGTCGTTCCATGATAAACATCACTCCAGACGTCTGTCTGCTCTCTTAATAACTCTTACAGAATTCTTGTTTTGTCGTATGGTGAAGTTCAAATGAGCTGCAGTCTGAATGGAATTTCATTTTCTGGAATAAGTACAACCTTCCCTGCTTCAAAACAAATCCCAAACCAATCCCGAACTACACTTCCACTTTAGTTCTCCGTCTTACACAAGTTCTCCTGTTAGAGACAACAATGTCCCATTTGGACTCCACAAGAATTGGACAGCGAATGAGCGGAAGAAAGTTGCATGTGTCTATAAATATATCAAATATAGAACACATGGATTATATGGTCAACTGGATTAAATGTGTTTGCTGAGACGAGGACTGCAAAACCAAAATCAAACAAACAAAAAAAACATTTTGGAGACAGACGCTTTCAAAGATTTAGATTTTTATACATTACAATAATAATAGCAATAAAAAACACACACACACACAATAACAAGAAGTTTGTTGTCTCTAGCTAAGAACAGATCATCTTTTGCACATATTTATGAAGGTCCAGCTCTAAGTATCTTCCAAGGATCACAGCAATTCTACGCAGCTGATTTACTCTTAATGGAAAACTTAATTAAATAAATATTTAAAGGGGCAGTTCGCAATATTATAATCAGACCAACAAACCAAAACCATATTACTTTAAAAGAGAACCACCGTGAGGCGCTATTTTGTTGCATATTGATATCTTGGAGTTTTCGGGTTTTCTGGCCCTGAAAACGATCCCTATACAATATCCCACAGTATTCACAATTACTGCTCCTTCTAAAGCAAACGTACTGTAGAGTCAAGAAAGCGAGGGGGGTGTGGTTAGTTGAGGGGCGTGGCTTCAAAATGTTTAACACTATTACGAACTGCCCCTTTAATATTAATACGAACGTCAGGATGCACGAGGCGAAGCGGAGGAACCGTGACATTACAACGAAGTCCGAAGAATAATCGTAAGTCTTCAGTGTTTACACGTTTTTTCTCCTAAAACGCTCCTAGAAATAATGCATACGCGTGTTCGCGGTAAATAAATAATTACGAGAGGCTTCAATAGAAGAGACCTGCCTGCGGTTTACTCAGTATATAACCACAGTTCCTTTTTTTTTTCTTTCCATTGCACTGAAATTCACTTCATTCATTCATTCATTGCACAAATGATTTGCATTGAAGGCTCAAGTACAACATATTTAAAAAACAAACAAACAAACCGTTGATGGAATAATGGCTTTTTTTTGTAATTAAATGAGAAGTTTGGCCCTAACATTTTTCTGTACTGGAGCTAATGAGCAATACATTTTTTAAGTTGTAAAACTAATTTATTATTGTGCTGATTATTTCGGGTGAATTGCGTCCAGGTCATATGTAACCAAAATGTTTATTTCTCACATAAACTCCACATAAATCTTATCCTCAATTATTTCATATTATTTTCATCAAATACACTACATGGACAAAAGGTATTGAGACGCCTGACTTTTCCTGCCATATGTATTATATTATATGTAAAATAGCATTTTTGTCCACTTATAGTTTGTTTATCTTTAAAACGGTTTTCCAAAAAAAGTGACCCCTGATAACCCCATGATGTCGACCCAATTAAACGCTTTACATTAAGGTTCCATGTGTGAAAATGAATAAACCCTCAGCATTAATCAGTCTTCTGTAATGAGAACAGCATAAGAACTGAGATTTACATCAGGTGCACTCTCCATTCTGATTGGTTGAAAAGTGTTGATTCGTTTTCATCTGGAAATTTTGCATAGTTTTCCCAAAGGGTGTTTTTTGTTTGTTTGTTTACGCTTTTGGACGGAGTCTCCAGTCAGAAGTAAAGCTGTTTCTCTGTAACGAGAGAGAGAGAGAGAGAGAGAGAGAGAGAGAGAGAGAGAGAGAGAGAGAGGAAACGCTAGGAAGGAAAGGTTTTGGTTTGGAGACACCATGTCTTTTATGCTTTTTTTTTGGAGACACATGAAATGTTCCTTTTGTTTCTATGCAAGAAAAACACAAAAATTGGACAGTGAATGAGTGGAAGAAAGTCCTATGGAGCCCAAGTGTGACATTTTTCTCTCTAACAGAAGAACTTGTGTAAGACGGAGAACAGGAGAGAAGATGTGATCAGACTGCCTCAAATCCAATCACACATGGAGGTAAAAGCTTAATGGATTGGGGTCGTTTTGGAGCAGGGAAGGTTGGAGACTTATTCTGAAAAGTGAAAAGAACCAACATGGCAACCCTTCCATACTTCAACACCAAGACGATGAGCCGATGCGACGAATACGTCCAAGTTCTGTGAGAGTTATTTAGAGATCAGACATTATATTAATTCTTTCTTTTATTTTGAGGTCATTTAGTATTTATTACTTATTCCACTGGACATTTATAGATTTGTTTGGTCAAAGTCAATCTTTATAACGTTACATTACCAAATGTGTTGCATAGAAACAAAAGGAACATGCATGTGTCTTAAAAACCCATAAAAGACCAGATCATAAGTCATAATTATTATTAATCATCGACACAAGCCTTAAGGTTGTTACTTATGTCTTGTAACGCTCAACTTTGTGGTTTTCCATCAATGTTCCTCCAAACAGCAAACCCTCAAAGGAACTTTAATGTAAATCGTTAAGGTCCTGTGTATAATAAATACAGCAGAGTTGAAATAAATACTAGACAAGAACTTCATCATATAAAGACGTATCTGTAAAACAGAAAAAAACAAAACACAAACTTAACATCTAAGGAGAAAGGAACGAGCAAAGAAGCGAACGTAAAAAAGAAAAGAAAAAAACATTTGGTCTACTAAACGTCAGTTTCCGATTCTTTGTAAAAAAAAAAAAATTACAAAAAAAAAAAATAACCGCCTAACAAATAATAGTGCCTGTGATTTGTCTCATCAGCGACATTATGTTGTGCTGTTTGAATCGCACTGGAATGCTGTTTTTGGAATAAAACTGACAGCTAAGAACTAAATAAGCATAATAGCATAATTAGCATAATTGCATGCTAGCATGAGAATGTGACTAATTCCAGTTTTCAAAAAACGAGGTTGTAAAATATATATGACCTTTAAGCCTTAGACAGATCATGAGTAAATTTGTGGACAAGATGGCAAAAACTAAAAAAAAAAAAAAAATCAAGTGTTTAGTAAGTTTTTGGTTTTTGAAATTTGTAAATCACCCTTATCGCAATACCCTTATTAAAAGTGGGTCCCTATCACTAGCTCATGTATTTTTTTCCCTGAAGCACTGTTAACTAGAAGGCCAACATAACTGCAAGAGTATTCATTAATATTTGTTCACTAAACTTCATAACATTACAATTTTTGCTAGCTATCAGTAAGGCTAGCTAGACGGTGACTAATGACAGGATTTCTGACAGGATTCTGTCATATACTAGAATGTGTACCAGCGAACATATAATCCTTTCAGAAATCCTGTTAGATCATGTTATCTGACACACATTCCAGTATATGACGCAAAATCCTCTCAGAAATCCTGATAGATTGTCGTATTTGTAACCGTAATGTTTTCTAGATTAAATACTGACAGAAATCTGTCAAGTTCATTTGGTAAAGCTAGTGAGCAGGTTAACATGGGCAACCCTGACAAAATTCTATATCGTAACACTAGCTAGAAGGATACTACTAGCTAGTAACAGTAACTATTGTGAGCTAACTGGCTAATATGACATAACCTGCAATTTTATGAAAGATCATATCATATATCATAAATCTGCCAACTCGACCCAAAAGGATGTCTGAGAGGATTTTAAGTCAAATATTTGACTCTCACGCTGGCTAGTTAAAATACAGTCATAAACCCATCAATGTCGTTTGGTAAAGCTAGTGAGCATGCTAACCTGAACAATTTCTAAAACATAATCTAACTAGAAGGGGAATTGTAGCTAGCAACAGGATTTCTGAGAGGATTTGATATAACTACTTCTAGATAGAACTAAATAACTAAAACTAGTCCCAGAAGATTTCAAGTCATATTTAGGAATGTTAATCCACCAATACTTGCTATCTGACTAACAATCTAACCTGACAGGATTTCTGAGATATTTGTATCTCTAATGCTGTCTAGAAGGAAAAATTTTACTCATTAATAATAGTAATAAACACTATCTACAGTAAGCAGGTTAACATGGGCAAACTTAACGCTATTTTAAACAAGAATTGTAACTTGGGACCGAATTCCTGAAACAAATTTGATTTTCAGCTGCTCTTGCTAGTCACCTGGTTAACATGAGCTAGCCTGAGAGGATTTTACATTTTTAAAATCGCAGTTAATCGTTATAATTCTGAGAAAAAGGATTGACAGCATTTCTAATGGGATTTAAACTTGGACTAAATAAAGTCAATTTGGTAAAACAAGCAAGCTAGTGAGCAGGTTTGCATGGGCTAACCTGACAGAATTCTGCACCCTGAAGCCAGCTATAATTTTCCTAAATTTATTAGCTGCTGTCGCTTGCCAGCTAGACGAGATAATCTGAAAGGATTGTGTCATATGCAGAAACTAACCCTAGCTACATTGCTCACATAAACTAATGACAGGTTTTCTGAGAAGGCTAGTCAACTGCCCCAAGAGAATTAAGAGGATTTTAAGTCATAATCAGGAATGCTTGTGCATTAACGCTAGCTAGCTCACATGAGCTAACCTGACAGGATTTTTGATAGATTTCCAATCTAGCTGGCAAACATCACCTAATGACAGCATCTTAATAAAAAAAAAAAAAAAAAAAATCTTGCTTCTGATTTAAAGTGAAATCCTTCTGACAGGATTTCAAAAAGGAATTTTAAATGTTTTCCTGCTGATGCTAGCTAGCAGGCCAAAATAGATTTCTGTCAGAATTTAAAGTCATAACTCTAGGACCTGATTAACATGAACTAGCAATAGGATTTCTGTCAGGATTAAGACTTAAACCTAAGAACGAGGACAGGATTCTTGTTTGTAAATGTTTGATTGCTAACCCTTGTGAGTGGAGCAACATTGCAAGCTAATCTCGTTTCAAAATATCCAGTGCTGACGCCATCTTGTCCGGTATCTCGAAGAAAATGTGTGTAAAATCTATTTCTGAGAAACATTTTTGACGGATGGGTCGTGAAGGTCAAAGACATGCCAAACTTAAACTCTGTGCAGGAATGCAGTGTTCTCCTTCCTGTTGCTAGAGGAAGTCACAAGGGTGTGGTGAGAGCAGGATTGGAACACAGCCCTTAGTTATCTGGTGCAGATTTGCAGTCTAGAGATTTACACGTTTTAAAATCGGTATTTGTCGCTAGCAGGAGCCGAAAACGAAACCGGCAGGATGTTTCTCTGTGCACAAGACAGTAATTTGTGCTACTCTAGAACACGATCTTCAATACTTATCGAATGTGATTAAAACACGTAGCTAAAGCGGATCAAGTGTGGACTATTCATGATCAATCAAAGTGGTCAATCGGTCCATCATGGTGAAAGATGAGAAAACGAAAAATTGTTTTCCACAATATAGAGGAAAGAAAAAAAAAAAACGAGGAAAAGGATCACGAATGCATATTTTGTACGTCAGTTTCTTTTCTTTTTTTTATAGAATCTGTATTGGCTCAGAGCGAGTTTTATTTCGTTCTCATCGAGCCTCATCAGCAGCTCCTCCGAGTTCCGTCAAAACAGAGTCTCATCAGGGCAGATCTTAAATCCGAGGGAAGTGGGATGGTGGTTGGGTCGGGGGATTTAAAGGTTAAAGGTCAAGCTGAGTCAGTTCATTGTGTTTTCCGGCGCTATCCGAGCTGTATCTGTCCTGAGTAAATGGTCAGGAGGAGCATGATGCTGAAGCCGGTTAGCAAGCCGGCGTTCTGGATGGCGAAGGTCACGAGCTGCGCGCTTCCTCCGACTTCCTCTTCCTCGCGACTCACTTCGTTCATCTCAGGAAACTGAACACACATATTAGCAGATGCGTCAATAAAAAAAAAAAAGAAATAAGCAGAGAGGGATTAAAGACCCAACCATAGTAAACTGTAAACTGTTTAGCCGCTGAGACCCTGTTATTATCCAGAAATCCAATTAAACCTCACACTAAACATGACTTTTTCTATACCAGTGGTGGATGAAGTACACAAAGCATGTAGTTGAGTAAAAGTAGAGATGCACTCAGTAAAATGTGACTCCAGTAAAAGTCAAAGTGTCCCTTCAAACTTTCATTTGAGTAAAAGTACAAACGAAAGTATCCAAATGTACTTAAGTATCCAAAATACTATGATTTATTATAACTATAATGTTCCTATTATCATTTTTTAAATCACAAGACTCTTCTTTAAATCACCTCAGTTTATGTGAAAAGACTCAAATGTGACTCTGATCTAGAGTCACATTCTGATCTATTAATAGAATGATATTATTGACTCAAACACTGATTTATTTATGAGTCCAAAACCTTCTTTTTGACTACTTAAAAAATATATATAAATAAGGTCACGTGTTGTGGTGAGTTCGAGTCTGGAGTTTCTTCATCATTTATTCCTCTGTAAATGTTCTGCTTGATGTTGAACTGCATGTTGGTAATCAGTAGATACACCAAGCGCCGATCAGAACTTTAAAACAGACTTTGACTTTAAATTGTACTGAAGTTACTGTCCACCAATGATCTTTAGAAATACACACAAAAGAAAATGCCACAGAGAGAAAACGATCTGAGCTCCATTTTCTCACTGGATTAGAAAGGAGGCGTGGCCTAAATACATTTTAATTTAATTTCTTTACATAGCTAGCTACATTAGCCTTTTTACAAATCCAAAGCATCTTTGCTAATCTAAATATATATATATATAGTCTACCTCATTATTAGATATGCGCAATGTAAAAAAAAAAAAAAAATGACTATGACAATAATGCTGTTGAAGTCACTGGAGTCTGTGTGTATGTTTCAGCAGGTCAAGAACATGAACCAGAAATCATACCACTGGCTTGCCTGTATCGAATCTACGGTTTCATACAATTAGAGTATAATGAGATAAATAATTAGTAGTATATATTATTAGTAATTCATCAGGTCTGAACAGTTAATGTTTTATTTATCTGGAGGACGGAACCCGATCTCACCATGTCAGCCAGGGCGATGTAGAGGAACATGCCTCCTGCCAGGGCGAAGATCCAGTTCGGCGAGAATTGGTTTCCCGCCAGTATCCCGAATCCCATTCCTAAATAACAGCAGCACGCGGACAGGAAGTTGAAGAACAGAGCCTGCTGGATGCTCATTCCTGCGTTCAGTAGGATCACAAAGTCACCTGTGAGACAAGGACGAGAGCAGAAAGGGAGATTTTGAGGTATTATATAAACTCTATGTGAATAATGGATGCAGTTTAGTGGTCTGTTCTACTGCACATCAGAACTTTATAAGCAGAGAGTTTTCTCTGGTCACACACACGGTGGGTGAACCTACACGCCGCACACACACTCCAAGCTTCTATGCGGTTACGTCTAATCTTTGCTGTTACTAATTTGCACAGAAGAATGAAAAGCGAATTGAATTCATTTAATTTTTATTTGTGGCTCCCTTTAAACGATAGACGTTGTCCTGAAGCAGCTTTATAGAGATAAAGTGGTAATAAAACAATTTTATAAGTGATGACTGTGGAGGAAAAACTCCCTGAGATGATGTGAGGAAGAAACCTTGAGAGGAACCAGACTGAAAATGGAACCCATCCTCATCTGGGTGGCACCAACCATCCATTCATTACAGATTTATCATGCTGAGGTGTGCAGTGAGAGACGATTAAAGGCAACCTGTAGTCCTGAGACATAGTAGCAGAGTGTTGATATTAATTACAATACTGAACTCATTAACTAATTAACCAGAGCTGAATTAAACTGGACTGAATTGTTGTTGTGAAACTTTAGGAAATGAAAGCTCATCAGTCACGCTGTTAGTGCGAAAAAGTGGAAAAGGCACGACCTCAGGAGCAGAGGAGCATCACAGTGATGAAGAGCTGCAAAAAAATACTGAATTCAAAGCAACTAAATTCAATATATTGTAAATTCAATATGAGCTTTTGGTTTATAAGGTCACTTATGACAGAGAGAGAGAGAAAGAGAGAGATATGGGGGAGGAAGTGTGTGTGTGTGTGTGTGTGTGTGTGTGTGTGTGTGTGTGTGTGTGTGTGTGTGTGTGTCTCACCCAGTTCATGGGGAAACTCCTCACACAGGATGGCCACTGATGTACTGATTCCCTGAAACACAGATGCCGTGAACGAAGCCCCGATGGCCAAACCGTCTATAAAGTTATGGAGTCCGTCACTGAGGGTGATCATCCACGCCAGGGTGCCGATATCAGAGTACGCTTGACCCTTTAACCAGTAACACCCTCCCTGAGAGTCCTGCAGAGAGAGCGAGAGAGAGAGAGAGAGCACACAGGAGTGAGACGGAGAGAGAGAAAGCATGTCTGTGTCATCGTTCTCCATAGGATTACGGCGTCCTCACCTGCGCCGCTTGTCCGGCACTCAGCATTTTATCGTCCTCCCTGATCTCTCCGTCAACTCGAGGCAAGGACACTGCTCCTCCTGACTCTCCGTTCTGCAGCTTCTCCATCACTCCGTCCTCCATATCACGGCTTCCCACGGGCAAATGACTGTGACCGTGTTCTCCCTGAGCAACAGAGGGAGAGAGAAAGATAGGACAAGAGAGAGAGAACAGAAAACAAATAAGAGAAGGTGAGACCATTAGAGTTGAAAAAAGCAAGCAAAAGACAGAAAACGAGTTCAAGAAAAAGCAAGGAAAAGAAAAAGCAATAGAGAAAGGAGGAGAATGAGAAATTTTAAGCATAAGAGAGAAAAAAGATTAACAAGAGAGAAAAAAGAAAAAAGAGCAAGCAAGAGTGCAAAGGAGAGAGAGAGAGAGAGAGAGAGAGAGAGAGAGAGAGAGAGAATTGAAAGATGAGACGCATGAATAACTACAGGTTGCTTCTAAAGGTCAGTGTAGCGTTTCCTACTGACCACTAGGGGGAGCGTGTTTCAACTATGCACTATACTAGAACGAAACACCAGCTAAGGTGGGAAGAAAATGCGAAACTATAATGTCAACTGCAAAACCAGGATTCCAGGATCGAGCTGCATGTTTGGTCGGTCATTACATGCATTACATGGTGTGTCTTTAAATGACAAATGACTAATCAGTGACTTATCAGGACATTCAACAACTCTATGTATCCAGCACACCCTCCACTCTATCCATTCTACTACTTCTAATTAAAAAAAAAGACTGTCAGCACTATTATGAGTCCCACTTGTATTATCAGTCGTCCATGTGTGACGTCTGAACTGTCCAAGTCCGACTGTATTTCCACATGTAATGTCTGTATGGGCACGTCTTTATTTAAGTATATAATGTCTGTCATATAGATAGGTGGCAAAATCAATCCAGCTCTTAATACCATCATTATGACGCCACGGCTATAGAAGTCAATATTATAGCGAAACGCATTATAACAGACAGGAGTCTCATACAGCGAGAATGAATGGAGTTAATATTCCCTTGCTGGCCCTGATGGCCCTCCACATATCATACACATGCATATAAATATCAGGGATTCTATGATTCACTTCATGATGCATCGATGTAAAAACATCTGCATTGGATACAAGCATTTGTTTCACGATGTATCGCTTTTTTTTTTCTTTATATTCACGTCGGCAAACGACGAATTTATTCATATGTAATTATTGGTAGATGTGCTACACTTTTATTATTTAGAAAAGTGATCGATAATTTATGAGCAATATTTAATATGTAAATCAAATCTCTCGGCACCGCCGCATCAACACTACGGAGACCGAGGCGTGTCCTGAGAGTCACATAGAATACAGATTAACATGGCAGAGGTAGAGCTGTAACTTCCTGTACACACAACAGAAAAAACGGTTTTTCATCAGTTACTATCTGTATCAATGCCAGATTCCATATAAAGCAGATTAACAGTCACGTCTGTACCTTACAATACAACACCTGCATTATAATTTCTGTTCTTCGATTAGACTCCATATTTAACGTGTCATTTAATGATTGAATGCCCCGTCACGTCTGTGGTTCGAGGCGTCTATTCCCACACACTGTATCATACATGAAATGCCAGTCGTGTTCTTCTGATTCACAGAAAGCTGCTCTTTTTCCTGCTTTGTTCGTCTGAATGAACCTGCCTAAAAGCTTTTGTAATTTTTGACGTGCCCTGGTGACGTCTTCGCTCCTGAAGGCTGCGACATACCAGGAATATCAACCCCAAAAAATCTAGTGTGTAAAGGTAGAACTCTGATAAATATGTAGCGCCCGGGTTTTTATTTAAGTCATAAAGAAATAAAAAGCAGACGGAGGAGAGAGTTTTGTTTAATTAGTAAAAAACTCAATTGGGAAATGCGATTACATCCCAGTGGGTGGAAGAAAACGTAACGATCTTCATTACACCGACTCGGAGCAAACATTCCTGACACACTGCACTTTATTTCTTTTACACTCTCCTGTTAAACAGGTTACACAGCTGCACAGAGATTCACCGTCTGATTCACACCCAGTGCTGTGGTTTTAACACACACACACACACACACACACACACACACACACACACACACACACACACACACACACACACACACACACACACACACACACACACGGGACAAAAAGCTGAAAATATTATGAAAAATTATGAATCCTAAAAATAAAAAACATTAGATAAAAATAGTTAAAATACATATGCCTACATATACACCCTAAGCATTTTATTGTGATGTGAATATGAACAGTATATAGGTTTTGTTATAATAAAGATAATTCCATCTCTTTTGCTTACAAAAAAAAATTTCAATTATTTGATTAATACTAAAAAAATTTAACAATTTCAAAATCAATTATAATATGTATGTATTTATATATATTATATAATAAATATACATGTATACATACACACACATGCACTCCATAGGCATATAATTGTGATGTTTATATTCTTTAGACTAAAATATTAACAATATAAAAGTTATAATAATAATAATAATAAAAATTTAAGCCTAGACCCTTTTCGCATAAACAAAATGATCGTAAAAATTTGCATTTTATTGATCCTACTTTAAAAAAACATAAAAAATATATTTATAATTTGTAAATAAAAGTCTAAGTCCAAACTTCATATTATTTATTCATGTAAAAAAATACATATGCAAATGTTAAGCATATTATGTTGATATATACTCAAATATTAATAGTATAGAGTTTGTTTTCTAATAATAATTAAATACAAATATTTTTATTAAAAAAAATAGTAAAAAATTACTAATAGTATTGATCCTAATAAAAAAATAAACATAAAATAAAATAAAAAATTCTTAAAGTCCAAACTTTAAATTAAAAGAATTTCAGCTGAATGTTTGGAGAAATGAAGTTTCCGGATGCTGAGAGTGTGTAAAGCTGTTCTTCATGCTAACGGGTGATTTTCTAATTAAAATAAAGTGGAACATCTGGATATTTATAGATTTGTTTGTTCAAAGCAAATCTTCATACCGTTTCATTACAGAGTTTGTCGCAAAGAAACGAAAGGAACATCAGAGTCCCTCAAAACCCATAAAAGACCAGGTGTTTCCAAATATTTAACGGGTGCGTTTCCAAATATTTAACAGGTGTGGTATATATTGAGTATTTATCATCATCATCATCATCATTATCAATATTCTTGCCTAATTTCTTGTGTATTTTTTTGCATTTTTGTTTAACTGCTCATTAAATGTAGGTGTTTTTTGTATCACTTGCACACTCACCCTGTGTTTGGGTTTGAGAATCATCTTGAGGACTTTTTCCGTAAAGAAGAACAGATAGAAGCCTCCGAAGACCACTGCGGATTTGGACACGTAGTACGACTCCATGGGGTTGAAACCGAACGCCTGCACACAAACAGTCAGTTCACATCGGAAGAAACCAAACACGCACGATATACACTGTTATTAGCGAAGCTGCCTAGCTATGGCTAACACAGGCATGTCAGACTCCAGGGCTACATCTCCATTCGCATGGTATGGATGCACTTCCAGGTGAAAATATACACTAAAGTATTGGCATACTTTTTGTGTGTTTCTTTCCCAAACTTTTACCACAAAGCTGGAGGCCCAAACTTGTTCCAGCATGACAACGCCAGCTCCATGAAGATATGCTTTACATGGGTTGGATGGACGTGGAAGATCTCCTACTATATGAATTGGAACCCTGATTCCCCCCCCCAAGGCCTCCTGACCTCACCTACCTTCCAGTTCCTGCCTTTGCTAGCACCCTTTGGCTGAGTGAATCTCCACTTATCTCCAAAAGGACACTCAAATCTAGTGGAACATCTTCCCAGAAGAGTGGCAGTTATTATAAAAGAGAAAAAGGGGACTAAATGTGGAATGCGATGCTCACCAAGAAGTAAAAACAAATCTTACGGTCAGTTTGTTCTCCGTTTGTTCCTAAGATGGAAACTTTCAAAGCTCTAAAAAGAACCCAAGTAGCATCATTTAGGTTCTGTTAGCAGAACTTTGAAAAGGTTCTTTGCAAACCAACTAGATCTGAGGAGTTCCCTTTCCAAGAACCCAAAACCGCTGAAGAACCCTTTCTCTAAAAAATGTCCAAATCATTTCTGAGGGCTTCTAGCACACCATCTGGGTGTTAGTACTTCACACTTCTTCCTCTATAAGTCAACCTTTAGAGTTCTACTTGAACCCTAAAAGATTCCAAAGTTTCCGAGTAGAACCTCTTAAACCTGGGATCGTTTAGGATTCCCTTGAGGAAACCCTTATATGTGGGTTATATTGAACAGGATGAGATCATGAAGGGTTTCATGTTCCTCAGCTCATTTGCTAGAAGTGGTTCTAGTGCGTGACTGAGATGTTGCTGGACTGAGATACAGGACTGGAGTCTGACCGATAACAGAATAGTCATGATTTTATCTGTTTTATCCCTCAATATAATCCACCAGCCAACCAAGTTTGCTATTTTAGGTTTCACACTGGAGCTACAAGGCTAAAGAAGTTAGAAGGAAAGAGAAGTATATAGCAACCAGTTTGCATTCTGCACTAGTGCCTAAATGATCACACCCTTTTCTCCGTTTGGTTTGGTGGAGTTTTGTGTAGAACTGGGCAGCTGGACTGGGATCCAGTAACAACCAACAAAAAAACATTGTGGAATGTTTTTTTACTCTCAAATGGCCGAAAGTGAAAATTCTTGACCATAATTTCGTTAAAGACTATACAGATTTGACCAGAATTCCATTCAGGATAAGGGCTTGAGTTTGCAGTTTTCTTCAAAAGCGTGCAGGATTGGACAGAATTCCATTCAGGAACATGCAGGGCTGACCAGACTTCCATTCAGAAGTGCACAGGGCTGACCAGAATTCCATTCAGGAACATGCAGGGCTGACCTGAATTCCATTCAGAAGTGCACAGGGCTGACCAGAATTCCATTCGGGATAAGGGCTTGAGTTTGCAGTATTCTTCAGTAGCGTCCAGGATTGGTTAGAATTCCATTCAGGAGCATGCAGGGTTGACCAGAATTCCATTATGAATTAGGGTCAGGTTTTGTCAGTATTCTTGCAGGATCCTGCAGGATTGACCAAAACTCCATTCATAAATGTGGAATATTGGCCAGAATTTTATTCAGGATAGCTAATCAGGTTTGTCAGTATTCCTTCAGGATCATGCGGGATTGGCCAAAATTCCATTCAGAAGTGTGCAGGAATGGCCAGAAAACCAATCAGGATTAGGACTAGGGTATGATTTACGCTGCTAGTTAATAAAAAGGCAATGTGTAGGCAAGTGTGTAATGGGTTGGACCTGCAGTTGGCACGATGATTAACTGGTCTCTATAAGCCTCCATCACTTGTTCGCCACCTCGGCCTCATAGCTCCAGCGCAAATCCAAGATTTACTACATTTGAACAGTGTTCGTTTAACAGTTACAAAATTCCTTTCCTTTTTTTTTCTGTAGCTTAATGAGAGTAAGCAACAATATATACACATTCAACTATATACTATACAATTCCAGTATATTAGTGTGTTACATGAGAGTATAAAGATGTACACTATATTTTCTTGACAATAAGGATTCAGTGTATTTTCTTATGAAACTTAACATCATATAAATAATGAGAGAGATAGAGTAGGGAATTTATTCACCATTTAGAGTCAAGAAAATATGGTACATTATCTATTCAACACACCAAACCAAGAACGTTTAAAGAAATGTCTTGACCAAACGTGCTAACGCAGCTAATGTCGAATAGAAGCTGGTAGCAACCAATCAGACTGCGTTAGCATTTTTGCATCTTTTAAATAAAACAGAAATTCCAGCTCTCAGCCAATCCCTTCAAAATCTTGGATTATTTATGAATTTTAAAGATTAGTTTTTTTTCTTTTATCTCCAGAATTCCAAGATTCACAGGGAAGAGATGAGAGATGAAGACTAAACAGCTCCTTCCTCCGCAGGTTTTCCCCACTCCGTCTGATTAGAACATGCAGATTCAAATGACTCCGAGAAATCAGGAATTTTATCGGAATTTTTATCCATTTTTTTTATTTTGTGTGTCAAATTTCGATTCAAAATCAGACGCAATCAGAAATAGACGAGAGAAAAAAAAAAAAATAATTATTTTTAAAAAATATTTGAGAAAACGATGAAAGATTCTTGGAAAATATTCGAGTTGAAAACCATTTCCGTTTTACGCTTTTTGACTCTATAGAACTTGGTGGGAAAATCCTGGACATCAGCACTGGGTTTAAATTTAAAAACATTAATATTAAAAAAAAAATTCTACGTAAAATTTTTAGTTTAGATGTAAAATGTTTATCCTGCTGTGATGAACCGAGAAAACGTTTGCTAACAAAAAATATAAGCTCTTGGTATTGAACTTCAGCGTCTTAATTCCGTTTCTCTCGTACACATCATTTCAGCATAAACACAGATTAAAGGAAAACAACAACATTTTTCAACCGTCATCTCAGTCTACAGCATCTGCAGAGTGAAGTCGATTACGATGGACAACAGAGACGTTTCCCTGCACTGAGAAAAGAACAGAACAAAAATCCTGTTTAAAACTGGAGCCAGTGCGTTGAGCGTTTTTCTTGTTTTAACGGCATGTCAGGCAGTGTTTTATTCCTCTTGCACGCCAGCGATTCGCCCATGATTCCGATGTTTTTATTCATTTTACGAGCTAAATATTATACGCTTTTAGAAACGTAATGCTGTGGAACATCTGAGAAAGAGGCTTTTTTCCCAGTCTTTCAATTTTCTCTCAATTCCAGTTTAATAGACCAAAAAAAAAAAAATACTTATTATTTAGAAAGTGGGCAATAATTTGTGATCAATATCTGATATGTAGATCGATTTCTCCTCTCTAAACAGTTTCACGAGCTCGTTCTCTCAGCACCGCCGCTGCTACGTGAACATGACGTATCGCGACACTACGTGTCCTGAGAGTCACCTAGAATACAGATTAACATGGCAGAGGTAGAGCTGTAACTTCCTCCAGACACAACAGAAAAAGAGCGACTGGTTTTATTTAATAAAAGTGAACTATACAGAGCACCATATTTATTTTCTATTGAATCGAATCGCACTGCATCGTAATAGGCGAATCGGATCGGCCTCGGTTACGGAGAAGCATGTCGCAATACCGCACACCTGACCGATCAGGATCTAGATTTTGATAAGCAGTAGGCAGGAGGAAGAATGTCTTCAGAACGTAATGTTTGTTTTTATTTACATTCCGCCACTTGTACACCAAAAAATGTACAAGATCTCGGATTGATTAGATAGGGATCAAATTTCCAAAGAAAAAAGGGGGTGAAATACGAGGAGTTCGAATTGCAGCGATTTCATTCGACCCTGATTTGAGGAATTCGCTTCCCGTTCCTTTTCCATATACAAGAAAACGTGATGTACACTATACGGATAAAAGTTTGTGGACACCTGAGTGGAAGATTAACATGTGTTTTTATTTTTTTTCTTCTCAACATCTCACAGTCTCCATTTGCTGTTATAATAACTTTCACTCTTCTGGGAAGATGTTCTAGATCTTTCTGATTTGAGATTTATGCCGCTACAAGGGTATACAAGTAAAGTCAGGTCATATGACTGGAAAAGTCAGGTGTCCCAACACTTCTGTCCATATAGTGTACTCCCTTGTCCATTGTTATTCCCCACACACACACACACACACACACACACACACACACACACACACACACACACACACACACACACACACACACACACACACACACACACACACACACACACACCCCTCTACACATTCAACGCTGTGGAGAGAGATGGAGGTTGAAAGACCGTCACGTGTTCCTTTAATAAAAACCGCTGGAAATAAAATACCTCGGGGATGAGCTGAAAGAGCGCGTTGGAATAAAGCGTGCCGATGGCCAGAGCTATGAAGTAGAGCAGCAGGCGTTTGTAACAGGTTTTCTTCATGAAGGGCACCACGCTGGCGCCGAGCAGCGAACACAGCGAGATCACCGTTACACACACGAACCCGTAACCCCACACTGAACCCATGCACAAAATCCACAGAGAGAGAGAGAGAGAGAGAGAAAAAACAAAACAAAAAGATCAGGATTCATTAGTGTGGTTACAGATTTTTCAGTGCTTTGTGGAGTCCTTGAGGGAGAAAAAAAAAATGTGTTAGATTAAAATTTCCATACACCAAAGATCTGGTGTGATCAGATCACACATCGAGTGCAAAAGTGACATTTTCAAATTTTTTTTTTTTTTTTTTTTTTTAAAAGGATGTATTTTCCAGACGGAAAATCCCCTTCCCTCTGTCCTCAGGCTACATCTAGCCTCCACTCGCTCACTCATTCCTCATGTGAAAACACCTCAGGCTATACCGAACCCCATCATTTTAAAACCCCCACCAAACACACACACACGCCTTCACGGCTACACTTCCTCAATCAGTCTCACAGGAACACACAGCACTTCATTACCCGTGTTAATGAGACGATTCGAACCCAATCAGCTCTGAATGAATGAAGTCCTTTTTTGATGAATGTGAACTCTGCATTGTTATTGACCTTTTACAGGTTTCACTAAACAGTTAGTAATTATGCCTTAATTATCTCTGAGCCATTCAAGCTCGAAACATGACTCCAAGCCTGGGAATGTGCCAATATTAACATCAACTGCTGCTAAATAGGGCTCAGTTAAAAAAGTGTGGAAAAAAACAGCTGCCAAATAATGCTCCATGTCAAAAATAAGGTCTAAACCTGTTGCTAAATAATGCTCCATGTCAGAAATAGGGTCTAAACCTGCTGCTAAATAATGCTCCATGTCACAAATAAGGTCTAAACCTGCTGCTAAATAATGCTCCATGTCACAAATAAGGTCTAAACATGCTGCTAAATAATGCTCCATGTCACAAATAAGGCTCAAACCTGCTGCTAAATAATGCTCCATGTCACAAATAAGGCTCAAACCTGCTGCTAAATAATGCTCCATGTCACAAATCAGAAAAAAGGAAAAAAAGAAATAAAGAGAAAAAAAAAGAGAACAGTTAAGAATGGAAAAGAAAGCAAAAGAATGAAGGACAAAAAAAAAAAAAAAAGACCAAAAAAGGGAAAACAAATAAAAACAAAAACACACTGCTTATCATTTGTGAATAATTAAAAACAAAAGCAAATCATTATACAAACAAATTTCATTTAATTAATTAAAATGTAAATATATATATATATATATATATATATATATATATATAGAGAGAGCAAATCAGGGACATCGTCACACTGATTATTTCTGATTCCGGTGATTTTCGATTCCAGTGATTTCACGTTTGAATCATTTCTGATTCCGGTCACGTCTGATCCCGTGTGATAAACCGATCTGCAGTTCCGGTGATAAAACCCCGGCGATGAGGAGCCCGAGATTAACTTTAAACTCTCTGTTACTGTGTGTACACATGAGAGAGAGACAGAGAGAGAGAGAGAGAGAGAGAGAGAGAGAGAGAATATATACTGGACCTCCGGCAGCAGCTGGAAGATGGCAGTGGAGAAGAGCGTCCCGATGGACAGAGCAATGAAAAAGACCAGGACTCTGCGCATGAAGCGTGTCCTCATCAGCGGCACCACAAACACAGCGGTCAGAGAAAACGCACTCACTACAGTCACACTCAGCACAGCAAAACCCCACACTGGATGCACACACGTACACAAAACACAATAAATCACACACTTTAGACATGGGTCACAGAAAAAAAAAAAAAAAAAAAAAAAATCAGCAACACAAACATGTGACATTTATCTTCAGTAGATATGCAAAAACCTGGGAAGAAGCCCCAGAATGGGCAGAAGTGCCTGAGAAAGAACCTGAATCCAGTTTAGAAGAAGCCCATGGATGGCCAGAGTACCCAAGTTAGAAAAACAGTCTCTAGACACAGAAAACCCCTCAGGTTAGGGAAAAAAATCCCTGATGGGCAGAAGCCCTCAAATGATTAGACTCTCAGAGAAGCTCAGGAGCCTCCAAATAGCTATGATTCTCAGATTAGAATAAGCCCAAAGATGGGCAGACGCCCCAGAAAGGCAAAGCCAGTGGAAGATGGACATTAGGTGAGAAATGAGACTCAGAAAGGCAGAATCGTCGCCATTTCATCGTATCGCCTCACCATTCCTCATCTCCATCTCTGTCTGTTCTTCTTTCATTTGAAACTCTGCACGTTACCCTACACTCTATTGCCTCTTCACACACCTCTTCTGCACTGGAGATAAGATGGAGAATCTATGAAATCCTGGAAATGTGATAAAGTAAAACTCTGTCAAGTCGTAGATTATGGGCGAAGTTTAATTCACTTTCATTCGGACCCGTTTCGGTGTTTTGGGGAGCTGTCCAAGGTTTTGAAACATCATCGGGAGATTTAGGGCTCAAACCTCCCGAATGAAAATAATGAGCCTGCGTGAGCTCAGCCTTCTCTCCGATTGGTCGACGTCCTAAGAAAGGAAAGGACCTTCTGACAGCAGGGAGAGGACCATTTTTTTTTTTTTCTTTTGACCCACTTCTACCCAACCATTTTTCTTAAAATCTCAGACCACACACTGCCCACGTAATTATTCCCTTCCATTCTCTTCCATCCGTCTAGACGGCAGCCACCACACAAAACATGCACACGTTTTTGGTCTCCTTTCAGTCCTGCCCTTTTTATATCTTTAACCACATGTGTCTAAACAATGACTTCTGGACAAACTTCCTGAACATTTGCAGTTACACAGCACAGCACTTGTTTCAGCTGGCAGCCAATCAGAGTTGAGCAACTTCGCTCAGCAGCCAATTCAAACAGTGAGGAGGTGGGGCTTAGGCCACCTTCAGAAATAGTGTTTTATTTATACAGTGATCTCTTGCATTAACCTATAACACACTTCAAAAGTCAATTATAATGGGGGAAAAATATACATTACAAAATACCTGATAAATTAAAGAGTTAAAAAAAAAAAAGTCGCAACTCAAAAAAAAAAACAATAAACTTTCTGTTGGTGGACAAACTAAATTTCATTAAATATTTACTACACAGTAAAAGAAGTAAATATAGTGGAAAAAACAAAACAAAAAGGAATAGTAAATAGTAAAAAAAATAAATAAATAAAAAAAATAAAGCACAATGCAAAAAAAGGGCTAAAAGTAGTTTTAAAAATAAAGATTATATATATATATATATATATATATATATATATATATATATATATATATATATATATATATATATATATATATATATATAAATAAAAGTTTAGATTTATGGCCCAAAACAACAATATGCAACACAATGTCCAGTAACCAAAATGCTTTAAAAACAAAAGGAAAAATACGTAAACTTTTCTAAGAAGCTCTCAAACTTTGAACTGCAGGATGTTTATTTAAAAATGAACTAAAACAGGTTTAATAAGTATTCAGAATCTGGTCACCCTTTCAATGTTGTGATGTTGCAGCCTGATACTACAATCGTTCAGATTTTTTTTCCCTTTCTCATGAATCTACACTCGATACCTCATTATGACAAATTGAAAATATAATTCTAGAAATATCTGTGAATGTATGAAAAAGGAAAAACTAAAATATGGGATGCACAGAAGTGACCATGACTGGAGTCTACCTGTGTCGGGGGAGGAAGGGTCTTAGTAAGAAAGCTGACCAAGAAAAAGTTCCAGAAGGCCACTCCTCAGGGCAAAAACCCATGAAAGCCCACTTAAAGTTTGCACAAAAAAAAAGGAAGAAAAAACACCTGCAGGACTCTCAAACTATGAAGAAGATTCTATGGTCTGATAAAACCAAGATTATACTGCTTGGCCTCAATTCTAAATATTATTTCTGGAGGAAACCAGGCCCCATCCCAACAGTGAAGCATGGTGGCGGCAGCATCGTGCTATAGGGGTGTTTTTCTGCAGCTGATCAAAGGAAAAGCTGAACTAATCAAAGTACAGAGATAGCCACAATAAAAACCTGTTCCACAGTGCTCAGGACATCAGTCTGGGCCGAGGGTTCATGACAACGATCCTAACGCACAGACAAGACAACAAAGGTGTGGCAAAAAATGTCGGTCAACCGACATTTCCATCCAACCAGACCCAGCCTGAGAAGATCTGCCGAAAATCCCCTAACCCAGGTGTGCAAAGCTTCTTGTTTCAAGCCAAAAAGACTAGAGGCTGTAATCGGTGCTTCAACCAAGTACTGGCTCTGAATCATTATGGGGTACTGGATGTGGATTAAGAAGGAAAAAAAAAATTCTACAATTGTAGTATCAGACTGCAACATAACAAAAAAGTAAAAAAAAAAAAAAAAAAAAAAAAAAGGGTCTGATCACTTGTTAATTAAACTTATGAAATAAAGACTACTAACCTAGAATTAGTATTTTTCCAACTAAAAATAAACACATTAATGAATAATCAAACTACACGTTTTTATTTTGTCTTACATCCTATTAGTGCAGTGGCCAAGAAGTACAAAACTGACTTTTTTCCCGATTTGTTTGAATTGTCGTCGTGTTTTTGGATTTGTAATTTTTTTCCACACAGTTTGCGAATGGAATTTTTTTCCTGAGTCATCATTTTGTTATTGGAATTGTTATTTAGTTTTCTAGTTTATTTTGTTTTCGGATTTATACATTAGTTTTTTAATTTGTTGTTTTCGTTTCGTATATTAGTATTATCAGATTAAAAAAAAAAAAACTTTAAATTGCTCATGTAAGCATGACTAAGTGCTGACTGTGGGAGAGAAGAGTGGTATTGAGTGTCCTCTTCACGTGCCTGTACCCAAATACAGGACATGCATCAATGGTTAACCTGAACAATGGGGAGGGACCCGTAGGTTTGGGGGGGTTAATGCTCGCAATTTGCATATTCCCAAACCTCCGCAGTTGTTAAAGGTGAAAGGGCTCCCGTGATGATGTACTTTTTTCTGGGACTTCCTCAGAAATTGAATAATAATGAACTATGAAAATACAAATTTCATCTATCTGTCCACATTTCATTCGTCACTGCAGGTTTGTACAAGTCATTTCTTCATAGCAACGAAAACTACTCCATGAAACTTTGCCTGACATTACAACTACGACACGTTGCCATAGAAACAAAACAATGAAACACTGCGACAATTCCATGATAATGAGATGTTACGATAGAAAGAAGACAATGGAACTTCACCACAGGGACAGAACGACTGAATGTCACCACAGAACAATGAAATGTTACCATGGAAACAATTCAATGAAAAAAAAAAAAAATTTGCTTAAATTATTTAATTTTTTACCATAAGGCATATGACAGTTATAGTGTTATGACATCGACAGGAAAATCAAACACTGCCATAAAAACAGGACAATTAATAATTGTTACAGCAACACAAAAAAAATTGTTACTATAGAAACAGGACATTGAAATGTTACCATGGAGACAGGTCAATGGAAAAAAAATGTTGCTATGGTAATTTCTTTGTGTGTGTGTTCTATAATGCATATGACAATCGTCTTATGATATGGACAGGTTTATGAAACACTGCCATAGAAACAGAACAATGAAAGATTACCATAGCAACACAATAATAAAAGATGTTACCACAGAAACAGGACAACAGAAAAAAAAAATTGCATAGCAACACAATAAAATGTTGCTATAGAAACAGTACAATGAAAGGTTACCATAGCAGCACAACACCAAAATTAGGCTGTTAAAACAGGTCAGTAAAATGCTGTAATACGCTTATGGAAACAGCACCATTAAGAAAAGGACAATGAAATGATATTTCTACGTTACTTTAATTCATTTCTAAATGAAAGTTTTCTTCTTCTTACCTTCAGCGTTGGACGGCTTGGCGCTCGGTTCGGGTTCCTGCCTCTGCTCATCCCGACACAGCCGAGAGTCGAGCTGCTGCAGCATGGTGGGACAGAACTCCTGCAGACCCGGTCCGTTCAAACGCGACTTCTCACTTAGACCATGAGCTGCCAGAGTGCCTGCGGCTAAACACTGAACACACACACACACACACACACACACACACACACACACACACACAGTATACAAATGTTTATCAATCTTCTCATTTTCTCTTCATTTCTCTAAGGTGAAGACCTGATCAAATGTTTCTTTAATGCAATGTGATATTTCTAAAACACAAGAACACAGCAGAAGAACAGATGATGATTAAAAAGACGAACGCTTTTCCTGGAAAGCAAACATCTATTTTGGATTTTGTCTTTTAATTTGCACTTTATTGGCAATTCAAGAAAACTTTTGATTGGGATGAAAAGAGAAAAAAAATTTCTCAGTTCACGTACACGAGCAAACAAATACAGAGCAGAAACTCTTTGCCCTTAAGTGACCTGAACTGCAAAGGAAATCACGTCACAAAGCGCCAAGAGAACGATCACATTGTAAAAGGGATAAATCAAGCACAAAAATTCCAAAATGGTGCTCGTGAAAACTGTTAATTATATGTTTAATATTTATTTGCACTTTTTTTTTGCTAACATTTACTTATTAGGATACTTATAAAAAGAAAAATTCTAACTATAATCCACAGCAAAAACAAGAAAACGTTATTTAAAGGATAAAAAAAAAAAAGAAAAAGAAAGACTTTCGCATTGAACTCTATTTACACACCCAAACACCATTGCAGTAGAACAAACCTCTTTCCTGGTTAGTGTTCTCAGAATTTTTTTTTTTTTATAAAATAAAAATTTATATATATATATATATATATATATATATATATATATATATATATAAAATTTTTTATTTTTAAATAACAGTAAACAGTAAAAAAAAGTACAGTTTTTTTTATATAATACTGTACATTATACAAAATGTTTTATTTAATTT
Source organism: Silurus meridionalis (assembly GCF_014805685.1). NCBI lineage: Eukaryota > Metazoa > Chordata > Actinopteri > Siluriformes > Siluridae > Silurus > Silurus meridionalis. Next base: position 3,043,939 of record NC_060910.1, read on the forward strand.
TTATATAATCAAGAAATTGAACGTGCTTTTATATATATATATATATATATATATATATATATATATATATATATATATATATATATATATATATATATCACATTCAATTTCTTGATTATATAAAATTAAATAAAACATTATATACACACACACACACACACACACACACACACACACACACACACACACGACGACGAAAAAGAAATCTAAAAATCAAAAATTGTCAAATAAATATATGTATATACACAAGCAATAAATGTAAATATACAAGAAAAATATATTTCCATATCGAAAAAAATTTTAATAAATAAAAGGGGAAAAAATCGAAATTTATTTCCACATATTTCCTCTTTTCATAATGTAGTAAAATGTGTGCAAAACTTTGAACCCCTCACATTTCAAATGCCTGTATTTCCATTAAGAAATAAACATTAAGCCACCCAAGAGTGAAGAAAATAAATAAATAAATAAATAAATAAATAAATAAATAAATAAATAAATAAATAAAATTAGCTGCATGTTCAGCAAAAAACTTCCCAAATCTCCTTTACAATTCCAGTATCCAGGTTTTCACATAACAATGGCTTCCTGTTCCGGAGTCAGTTGAAGGTGCAGCTGTGTGGTCTGATGGATGATGTTCTTGGTGTGTTTGAGGAAGGTGACCGTGTGTTTACTCAACTCGCTTTTCGAGATGGTAACAAAGACCATTTCCTGTTTAATTAAACAAATCCTGGTGTTTTTATGGCACGATCTGCACAACTGTCTAAACTAAAGATGGTGGAACTTCTCCACAGGAACACGAGGAACTGTATTTAACTGCACAGTGTGATGGTTATTTAATTTCATGTCTAAAGATGTTTATATTTATTTAAAAAAAAAACAAGTTAACTATGAATTTAAACTCACACA
>NC_060910.1:4124847-4127347 GCF_014805685.1 Silurus meridionalis
TAATAAACTGATACTACTACTACTACTACTACTACTACTACTAATAATAATAATAATAATAATAAACTGATAATACTACTTCTACTACTACTACTACTACTACTAATAATAATACTAATACTACTGCTACTTCTAATAATAAATGCCTATACATACTACCACTATGGCTACTTCTACTGCTGTGGCTACTATTTAAAAAATACTTCTAGAGATGCAACTATTACTTCTTAAAAAGAAATACTACTACGGCTACTCCTATCACTACTACTGCTGCAACTACAAATACTAACAGAACTTTCAAAAGGGCTGAATCTGGTTATTCTGAAATTTAAGTATCACAAACCTCCTCTCGGATTCTTCAGCCATTTTGAGCGCGAGCATCTTCGTTTCCAGCATCTTCTGCTCGAGCAGCCTCTTCTCCTCCTCGCTGCGGATCGCCGTCATCTAAATCAAGATTTAGATTTTAAAAAAGAAAAACACTGTACTGCTTCGGTAAAGCAGTGTGTAATAGCAGGCTAACATCACCCGGGTACTTTATTTCACCAAGCCGGAGCTCAGAAAGCTCACGAATTCTCAATGTGCTGCAGAAAACAAACAGAAGACAGTGTGTAAATGTGCATATTGTGTTGCATCAGACTTGTAGCTTTTTCAGAGAGGAACACCTGCCGTTTATATTGCTTCAGATCTTTCACTGCACAGGTTTCCCTCATCCCCCTGTTCTGCAGCACTATGCTGTTTATGGTGTTCTCTTTCACAGGAAGAAGAGAGCGTAACCTGCCCTCCCGCTTTTAATCACACCGGGATGGAGTCTGAATTTGCATTACACTGAGATGTTTTTAATCTGTTAAACAGCATGAATCACCTTTCTCTGAGTTTAATCTGGGTTAGCGACTGATTAGCAATTAGCTTTAATAATGCTAAGGTCCAGTGCAACACTGAACAAACAAACAAACACTTCTGGACATAACTGGCTGATAAAGCTTAAAATAAATCAATAAATAAGATGGATAGATAGATAATAATATAAATAAACAAATAAATGAGACAGATAAATAGATCATTACAAAAACAAAAATAAATCAATATAATGACATAAAATTTGATATATATATATATATATATATAGACAATTAAAATTTGTTATGTTTTGCTTATTATAATTATATAAACCCTAATTCAGGGTATTTATGTTGATTTTGACATTTTAAAGCTTATAAAATTCCCTGAGGGAATTTCAGCAATGAGAAGCTCCCTGGAGAACATCAATATTATACATACTTTAATCCGCTGGATCTCCTGCTCTGCCTCGGCTGCCTTCTGAGCCAGCAGCTTCGCCTCTTCCTCGGCGATCTGAGCCTTCTCCGCTAACAGATCCGCCGTCTCCTCAGAGCGCATCTGTTAATACACACACTGGTTGAGAGATTTGTAAGACCTGGTTGAGAGATGTGCGAGAGCTGGTTGTGAGATGTGCGAGAGCTGGTTGAGAGATTTGTAAGACCTGGTTGAGAGATGTGCGAGAGCTGGTTGAGAGATTTGTAAGATCTGGTTGAGAGATGTGCGAGGGCTGGTTGAGAGATTTGTGAGACCTGGTTGAGAGATGTGCGAGAGCTGGTTGTGAGATGTGCGAGAGCTGGTTGAGAGATGTGCGGGGGCTGGTTGAGAGATGTCGAGGCTGGTTGAGAGATGTGCGAGAGCTGGTTGTGAGATGTGCGAGAGCTGGTTGAGAGATGTGCGAGGGCTGGTTGAGAGATGTGCGAGGGCTGGTTGAGAGATGTGCGAGGGCTGGTTGAGAGATGTGCGAGAGCTGGTTGTGAGATGTGCGAGAGCTGGTTGAGAGATGTGCAAGAGCTGGTTGAGAGATTTGTAAGACCTGGTTGAGAGATGTGCGAGAGCTGGTTGAGATGTGCGAGAGCTGGTTGAGAGATGTCAGAGCTGGTTGAGAGATTTGTAAGACCTGGTTGAGAGATGCGAGAGCTGGTTGTGAGATGCGAGGGCTGGTTGAGAGATTTGTGAGACCTGGTTGAGAGATGTGCGAGAGCTGGTTGAGAGATTGTGCGAGAGCTGGTTGAGAGATGTGCGAGACCTGGTTGAGAGATGTGCAAGGGCTTGCTGAAAGATTGTGCAAGAGCTGGTTGAGAGATGTGCGAGAGTTGTGTGAGGACTGTGTGCGAGTCTGACCAGAGCTTCATTGGCCATAAACGCTTCATCCTGTAGATGCAGGAATCGTCTCTCCAACTCATCACGCGCTCTCTCAGCTTCCTCACGCAAGTGTTTCTCTCTCTCCAACCTCTGTCTCTCCATCTATACAGAACCAAGGACAGAAATCAAGAATAAGGTTCATAATATCCAAGCAGGAGAGAGAGAGAGAGAGAGAGAGAGAGAGAGAGAGAGAGAGAGAGAGAGAGAGAGAAAGCACTTTTCTCCTCCTCATCTTTTCCCTCTCACTTCTGTCTCTTCTTCTATCTTTTACTCCTACTCTTTTTTCAATCTGTTTGTTCTC